>NC_092376.1:133426500-133536500 GCF_030028105.1 Mobula birostris | reverse complement strand
TTTCACAGATGGTGATTTGCAAGAGTACTGCTTACACCTGCAATCAATGAAGAAGAATTTTCAGAATCAACTCAAGGATATGAACAATCTGGAAATTCCACACTGGGTAATTAACCCATTTCTTTGCAAGGTGGCAAAAGAGGAAGAGAGCTTACAAGGAGAAATTATTGAAATTTAGAATGACGAAGAAGTGAAAAATGTTGGCTTTTGTGGTATGTGGCTACAGTGTCAAATGAAGTTTCCTGGTGTTTGGAGAAGAGCCGAACTGCTTTTCATTGCATATCCATCCTCCTACCTTGATGAAAGAGGCTTCAGTGCAATGAACCACAGACTCACAAAAAACAGAAACCACTTGGACATTGTTACACGTGGGGACTTAAAGGTTTTTGCTGTCACAATTTGAATCAGATATTTCAACTCTTGCTAAAAACCATCAAGTTCAAGGATCACATTGATATTGAAGCTGCTGTACAGTGCACAGGTACTGTGTCAGCTAGATTTAAAGACAAATAAAAAATTAAACCAGAATCATTTTTCTCATGTTAGCATATGGTAGACATGTTTTTACAATATGGGGGATCTGGAAAGTATATTATGCCTAAGAGGGGGAGTTGGCAAGTAAGAAGATGCTTTGGGGGTGGGGGGGGGGCGCATTGGCAAGTGGGAAAGTGCTTTAGGGAGGCATTGGACTGAAAAAGGTTGGGAAACACTGATCTACAACTATCCTATCATCCGTAATGGCTACCTACAAGACATCAAGTAGAATTATTGTTCTGAACAACAGTCTGTAAAAATGCTGGTTTGTTGTTCATATGCCTATTGCTTCCTTCCCTGCTGGCCAATTGCAATTTTGATCAAATTGTTTATCTTCATCCCTTCATTCTCTGGTAGCTAGAAGCCTCTCATTCCAGGGGCACCTGCAAGGTAAATGTACCAGGCTCACGTTGATGCACAGGAGAAGTTGGGTTGGTCTCTATTTGAATGACTGCAAGTACCTCTCCTGGTGGCACTCCCTTCTGAACTGTCCAGTCGATTGCTGGCCCAACAGCTGAAAGGACCCAGCTCATTTGTATTCACTCCCCATTTGGGCTGAGGGTGGCTGCCTTCAGATGCCAAGGGCAATTTCTTCTCTTTTTAAGTCTGCTATGCCATCGGAGTTATGGAACCTGATGTCTCTGCTGTAAATTGGTTTCCTTCCCATCTATTTTCCCCAATAACTTCTATTCTAGAATATACAACTGATCCTCTACCTTCAGCAACCGGCCTTCATTACAGAATACTGTTACCATGACACTAACATGCTGATCACGGCTTTCTGTCACACTCTCTCGGTGTCCTCTACCTTTGTGTTTGCTGTGCGTCTGCTTCCATCAACTGTGGTCAGGTCTAGTGCGACTAGCTGGTGTTCATCGCTTAGGATCGCTGTAATTACACGGTTACTGGGTACACGTGATCTCCTGCTCTGTCTGTGATCAGAAAGATAAATCGCTGCTGTGGACTCTGCCTGCTCTAGAAATTAATTTTTACACTTTCCTTGTTTTTCAGAGCTCTGCCTTTAACCATGGCCTGAGAAGCCGCAGCTGAAACAAATCACCTGCTTTACCCTCCCACGTCAGCTCCAGCAATTCCTTGCTATGTGCCTTGGCTGCTGGCACAGAAAGCAAGCTTCCTGTGATATCACAGCAGCTACATTCGCTACAGACACTTTATGGCTTCTCTTGCCCTTCCTCTGGTCTATTTCACCGGCCCATGAAAATATCAGAAAGTAGCTCAGTCCCATTGCTATCCCCAAATCTAAAGCTTCCTGGTGGGTTGAGCTCAGGCCTTCCTTCACCTTTTTCAGAAAGACTGGGTCATCCCTCCTTGGATTATCTAATCCTGAATATGCCTCATATGCTCGATATTTGCCTTCTGCATAATCCATAGCTGTCCAATCAGCTCTTTGAATCACTGCTGTTATCATTCCCCAGTTATTCTCACTTCCCCCCAGTTACTGCCTTACTTCCCCTTTAAAAGAGTGATTTCTACCTTCATTGCTGGTATTCCGAGTAGTTGCCCATGTACCATCCTGCACTCCCTGGGCCATATTGTCCCACATAAAAATACTCACCCATTTTGACTCCTGAGATTGCTGGCCACACAATGGGTCGCAAAGGCATCCCAGGCTAGCCCCCAAATATTGTCACGTGTAGAAAGCCATTGGAGAGATGCGGTTGGTAGATACCAGAAATAGTCTTTCTATTTGACACACACACTCACAAATAAGCTGATAGCCTTCTGAAGTCATGAGAGAGAGAGAGAGAGAGAGAGAGAAAGTGAGGAGAGAAAGAGAGAGACCCTTTCAGAGCAAGTGGTCTGCCTGACCCAACGCTACATGACATTATTGTGCTAAAGATCAAAGGACAATTCCATATTTACAAAGCATGCACATTGCTTTCTTTGAACTACACAGAATCTTCACACCTCCCACTTCACACCCACACCACAGACATCTAAATGAATTTTAATCAGCATTGTCTGGTCTTCCAATTAATTGTGCTTCATGGTTCTTAGGAACTCATTGTTCAGAGCAGCATTTTAGATTAATCCACAGTTCATATTCACACCTGAAGACGTGGCAGAACTCCTTTGCTGAATGTGCTAACCCCCAAAAATGCTCTGACAGATCCATCATCATCTCACTGGTGGACCTCAGATCCTATAAGCTTTCCACTGAATGGAAATAATCTACAGGATAAATTGAATTGCCTCCACTCTAGAGTTAAGTCATAGTCATAGTCATACTTTATTGATCCCGAGGGAAATTGGTTTTCGTTACAGTTGCACCATAAATAATTAAATAGTAATATGTAAATTATGCCAGGAAATAAGTCCAGGACCAGCCTATTGGCTCAGGATGTCTGACCCTTCAAGGGAGGAGTTGTAAAGTTTGATGGCCACTGACTTCCTATGACGCTCAGTGTTGCATCTCAGTGGAATGAGTCTCTGGCTGAATGTACTCCTGTGCCCAACCAGTCCATTATGTAGTGGATGGGAGACATTGTCCAAGATGGCATGCAACTTGGACAGCATCCTCTTTTCAGACACCACCGTCAGAGAGTCCAGTTCCATCCCCACAACATCACTGGCCTTACGAATGAGTTTGTTGATTCTGTCGGTGTCTGCTACCCTCAGTCATCCTAACTTCACAACAGGCAAATTACATTCACACAAGGTAGTGGGAAAAATGTTACAAAAATTCCTTATCTCCTGGCAACAAACTGTAAACAGTTTCTTTCAACTGCAAGGAACACACAAATTGCTGGAGGAACTCAGAAGTCAGGCAGCATCTGCGAATGGAAATTGACAGTAGACCAGAACTGCTCTGGAAAGATAGAGGGGAGAGCCAGTCTAAAAGGATGGGGAGAGAAGTGGAGCGGGAGTTGACAGGTGAGAGATGAATTCAAGTGAGAAGGGCAGTGGAGGAGGGAAGAATTGGAATGATGTTAGAAGTTAGAGATGATAGGTAGTAGTGACAAAGGACTGAAGAAGATGGAATCTGATAGGTAAGCACATGAACCACGGATTAAAGGAAAGGAGGTGAGGAGAGAAATTGGAGGGATGAATGTGTGGGCGATGGGCTGTTCAAGTGGTTGGGGAGGGGAAAGAGAAGAAGGATGGGGGCCAGTGGGAAAGGGAAAATAAATGAGGGACAGAGAGATGCGATTACCAGAAGTTGAAGAAATTAATGTTCACAGAACAATACAGCACAGTGCAGGCCCATCGGCCCACAATGCTGTGCCAACCCTTTGATCTACTCCGAGATTAATCTAACCCTTCCATCCTGCACAGTGCTCCAGTTTCTTTCATCCATGTGCCTATCTCAGAGTCTCTTAAATGTCTCTAATGGACCAATCGATTTGAAGAGAGAGCGAGCTTTGCACAGGTCAGGGAGAAAAGTTTTAAAAAGGGACATTTCACGGGGATCAGCACTTTGTAGTAGTTGAATAAAAAGCCACTAAATTACAGCTAATTAAATAAAGGGATGATGCAGGATCAAGTGATGTGCTGCAGCTGCACGATGTGGGAGGCTGTGAACCCCATTGTGGTGGTTCCTGGTGACTACACCTGCAGCAAGTGCAGGCTGCTCGAGGAACACAGGCTCAAAGTTGATGACCTAGAATCTGAGCTTCAAACACTGTGGCACATCAGGGAGGGGGAGAGCTACCAAGATTCTTTGTTTCAGGAGGTAGCCACACTCATTAGATTAACTGCTTCAAATTCAGTCGGAGGTCAGTGACAAGAGGGTGTGACAGCGAGTGCGGCGGGTAGTGGGATCCAAGAGACAGTGCTGGAAGAGCCTCAGCCCTTGTGCTTGTCCAACAGGTCTGAGATTTTTGCTCGCTGTGTAGATGAAAGCAGGGCTGTAAGAAGGATGAGCATCCTCACTGTGGCACCGTGCTTCATGGAGCCATTCAGGAGCAGGGACGGAAGAGAAGTGTATTGGTAATTGGGGATAGTATGATCAGGGGAATAGACAGACTTCTCTTCACGAGGATAGAGCGACCCGAAGGCTATGTTGTCTGCCTGGTGCCCAGGTTCAGGACATCTTATCAGACCTACAGAGGAATTTGCAGTGGGAGGGGAAAGATCCATTTGTTGTGGTCCATGTGGGTACCAACGACATAGGTAGAACGAGGAAAGAGGTTCTGCTGAGGGAATTTGAGCAGCTAGGGACTAAAGTAAAAAGCAGAACCAAGAAGGTAGTAATCTCTACCTAAGCCATGTGCACATTGGCATAGGTTCACGAAGATTAGAGGATTAAATGCATGGCTCAAGGATTGGTGTGGGAGAAGTGGGTTTGAAGTCATGGGAAATTGGCACGAGCATTAGGGAAGGAGGGACCTGTACCAGTGGCACGGGCTGCACCTAAACCGTGTTGGAGTCTAGGTCCTAGCGAATCGCATAACCAGGGCTGTGGATAGTTTAAACTAAGTAGTGGGAGTGGGGGGGTGGTGGGTTCAACAGACTGGAGAAGTATGAATAAAGTAAAAAAGAAAAGTGTGGGTAAAGATAAATAAAAAACAAAAGATAAAAAAGGGAAAAGTAACTTGTTACATACACCTGTTAGGGTGCATTCTCCAGTTACCTTATAAGGTAACCGTGGCCTTCAGCCAGGAGCAGATGTCATCAGGTGGTTCCCAACCTTTACAGAGTGTTTCGACCCTTAACCACGACACTCTCCAGTTAGTGGGCTGGCAGTGGTGGCCAGATCACCGCCCATCTGCTCCTGGCTTCCAGCTTCCCTCCTCCAAGTCCAACAAGAGGCTTGTTCTGCCTCTTCCCCCATCCTACAAGCTGCTTGTTTTTTGCTCCTTTCGTCCAGGCCCAGATCTGACAACAACCGCCATGCTGATTTGGCTGGGAAACCTCTGCAGCCAATTTCCACAGGGAACAAGAGTGGAGTGAAGCAAAGTCAAGGTCAAAAGAGTAAAAGATTAGATTAGATTAGATTCAACTTTATTGTCATTGTGCCGAGTACAGATACAAAGCCAATGAAATTCAGTTAGCATCTAACCAGAAATGCAAAGAATAGTGTTATTTACAAAATAACTGTGAATAACAAAAGTGCTACAGCACACAAATATAAAAGTACTGAGACAGTACAATAGGGGTGCAATACTGCTTAGTGCTGCAATGTGAGGTTCAGCGGGGTCACAGCCTCAGGGAAGAAGCTCTTCCTGTGCTTGCTGGTGCGGGAGCGGAGGCTCACGTAGCCCCTACCGGATGGGAGGAGAGTAAAAAGTCCATGGTTAGGGTGAGATGCATCCTTGATAATGCTTTTCGCCCTGCCTAGGCAGTGTTTACGGTAGATGTTCTCAATGGTGGGCAATTGGGTGCCGATAATCCAATAAAAGACTGCAAGTTTCTAAAAGCACAATGAGTATAAGTGCACTTTATTTGAATGCCTGTAGTACTCAAAACAAGGTCAATGAACTTGTGGCTCAAATCAGTTCACAGGGGTATGATTTAGTGGCCTTTACAGAGATGTAGTTGCAGGGTAGGGAGGATTGGGAATTAAAAATCCAAGGATATCAGATAATACAGAAGAATAGGCAGGAAGTTAAGGGAGGTGGGATAGCGCTCTTAATTAAGGATGAGGTCAGGACAACTGTGAGAGACAATATAAGATCTAAGGAGCGGAATGTTGAATCCATCTGGGTAGAGATTAGGAATAGTAAAAGGAAAAATTCACTGGTGGGAGTTGTCTATCGGCCACTGAATAATAACATTACAATGGCACAGGCAATAAACAGTGAAATATCTGAGGCATGTAAGAATGGAACAGCAGTTATCATGGGGACTTTAACTAGCTCATAGATTGGGTGAATCAAATTGGTCAAGGCAGTCTTGAGGAGAATTCATAGGATGCATCTGTGATGGCTTTCTTGAACGGTATGTTACTGAATCTACAAGGGAATGTGCTATCTTAGATCTGGTCCTGTGCAATGAGACTGGTGAAATTAGTGATCTTGCAGTTAGGGATCCTCGCGGAAAGAGTGACCACAGTATGATTGAGTTTCTCATACAAATGGAGGGTGCAATAGTACAATCTAAAACCAGTGCATTATGCATGGAGACTAGACTACAATGGGATGAGGGATGATTTGGCTAGTGTTGACTGGGAGCACAGGCTATATGATGGGACAGTTGAGGAACAGTGGAAAACTTTCAAAGAGATTTTTCACAGTGCCCAAAAAAAGTATTTTTCAGTTAAAAGCAAGGGCAGTAGAGGTGAGAAGAGCCAGCCTTGGATGACTAAGGAAATGAAAGAAGGCATCAAACTAAAAGTCGCCAAGAGTAGTAGGAAAATGGAAGATTGGGAAGACTTTAAAAAGTAAGAAAGTAGCACTAAACGAGCAATAAAGAAAAGGAAGCTAGATTATGAAAATAAACTAGCACAAAATATAAAAAGATAGTAAAAGTTTTTATATTATATAAAGCAGAAAAGGGTGGCTAAAGCGAATGTAGGTTCTTTGGAGGACAGGAAAGGGGAATTGATATTGGGTAACGAGGAAATGGCTGAGGTTTTGAATGACTATTTTTTATCAGTCTTCACGGTGGCGGTCACATCTAACATGCCAAAGAGAGATGTTATGGATGCGCTGGGAGGTGAGAATCTCAATACAATAGCTATCACTAAAGAGGTAGTGCTGAGCCAACTTGTGGACATGAAGATAGTTAAGTCCCCTGGAATGTATCCCAGGGTATTGAAAGAAATGGCAGAAGTTATAGTAGAGGCTTTGGTGATGATTCACCAAAATTCCCTGGACTCTGGGCAGGTCCCGGCAGATTGGAAGATGGCGAATGTCACGCCACTATTCAAAAAAGGATGTAGGCAAAAGGCAAGTAACTATAGACCAGTTAGTTGGGAAAATGTTTGAATCTATCACTAAAGAAGAAATAGCAAGGAATCTGGAAAGAAATGGCTCCATCGGGCAGATGCAGCATGGATTCAGCAAAGGCAGGTCCTGTTTGACAAACTTACTGGAGTTCTTTGAGGATATAATGAGCGCAGTGGATAGAGGGGAATAGATGGACCTTATTAACTTGGATTTCCAGAAGACGTTCTATAAGGTGCCACATGAAACACTTGTCCATCAGATAAGGATGCAGAGAGTTGGGGGTGATGTATTAGCATGGAGAGAGAATTGGTTAACAAATAGAAAGCAGAGAGTTGGACTACATGAATCACAAAATGTTGGTTTGCAGGTGCAGCAGGCTATCAAGGAGGCAATTGGAATGTTGGCCTTCATTGCTAGAGGGATTGACTTTAAGAGCAGGGAGGTTATACCACAATTGTACACGGTACTGGGGAGGCTGCACCTGGAGTACTGCGTACAGTTCTGGTCTCCTTACTTGAAGAAGGATATACTGGCTTTGGGGAGGAGGCTCACCAGGCTGATTCCAGAGATGAGGGGGTTAGACTATGAGGAGAGATTGAGTCACCTGGGACTGTACTCGCTGGAATTCAGAAGAATGAGATGAAATCTTATAGAAATATATAAAATTATGAAAGGGATAGATAAGATAGAGGCAGGAAAGTTGTTTCCAGTGGTAAGTGAGACTAGAACTAGGAGACATAGCCTCAAGATTCAGGGAGTAGATTTAGGATGGAGATGAGGAGGCACTGCTTTTCCCAAAGAGTGGTGAATCTGTGGAATTCTCTGCCCAATGAAGCAGTGGAGATTACCTCAGTAAATATATTGAAGACAAGGTTGGATAGATTTTTGCATAGTAGGGGAATTAGGGGTTATGGGGGAAAGGCAGGTAGGTAGAGGTGAGTCCATGGCCAGATCAGCCATGATCTTATTGAATGGCAGAGCAGGCTCAACAGGCCAGATGGCCTACTCCTGCTCCTATTTGTTATGTTCTTATGTATCTTCCTCTACCACCACACCAGCAGCACGTTCCACACCCTTACCATTCTCTGTGTAAATACCTTGTCTCAGACATCCCCCTATACTTTCCTCCCAACACCTTAAAGTTATGCCCCTTTGTATTAACCATTTTCACCCTGGGAAAAAGTCACTGGCTGTCCACTTGATCTATGCCTCTTATCATCTTGTACACCCATATCAACTCACCTTTCATCCTCTTAAATTCATGCTATCATGCCATCAGATTACAGACTAGGAAAGCAGAATGGGAGGTGCTGTTCCTTTAATCTGTATCTGGCCTCAACCTGGCAGTAGAGGACACGAGGATAGACATGCCAGTGTGGGAATGGGAAGGTGAATTAAAATAGCTGGCTTTTATGGCGGAGAGAGTGAATGTGCTAGATTAAGTGATTTCCCAATCTACATTGGGTCTCACCGATGTCGAGGAAGGCACACTGGAAACATTAGATGCAATAAGTGACACTGATGGATTCACAAGTGAAGTCATTTCTTCAGTTTACTTTCTAGTGAAAAATTTTCCTGTGCCACGTCCTTAGATTTTCAAACTAATGGGAATTGTTGTAGAGTAAGAAATTGAAATATATTATAAATACTTTATAACAGTTAAACTGCAAAGACTTTTCCCACTTTAAAACTTTGAGTAACACTAATGTATAATTTATTGTGTGACTCACTTACAGTGTCTAGAAATGCACCTGTGGCTCACATTAAATTCTACCCACTTAGCAGAAAAAGCAGTGATAGGGACAGATGGTTAAAATGGTGCTGGGTTTGCTATGATTCAATGAGATGAAGTGTTTTTGAAGATAGCCAAGGCACACTTAAATGACAAGTTCATGCCTCAAGAATGCATGTCATTTAGAATCTGCAAAACTGTAGAAGTCCTTTAAAGTAATCAACATAGCTCAACAGCATTTAAAGGAGATTTCACCCATAGACAATTGGATCATAGGAGATTTTTGCTGCTTGAACTCGCAGGAGAATTGTCCAGTTCTAAATTATTTTCCTCAGTTTTATTTTCTAGTATTACAGTGAACTTAACCTACAGTTATTTTACTTTGAACTCAAAACTGATTCAAATTTATTATAAAATTACACTGTTTTAGACCAGAACAAAGTGCTGGTCTATGGATAAGTTATCTGTAATAAGACAGATCTTAAATAAATTTATCAAACCCATTTTTCACTGTCACAAGAGTTTTATAGATATTCAGCAAACCATTGATTGTAGTGAAATGAGCTATAGCTATTGAAGTTCTACTGAAGGTGTACTGACCTGAAACATTCACTCTGTTTCTCCTTCCACAGATGCTGCCTGAGCTGCCGATATTTTCCAGCATATCCTCTTTCTATTTCAAACTTACAGCATATGCACTTATTTTTAAATTTTCATTTACTGATGCCCCTGTTGCTCTGTAGCCGGGATGAGAAACCTAACCCTCATTGGTACACTTAACCACACCATTGATGGAGACATCCATATTGTATCAAAGCTGAAATCTCCAATCTCCAAAAGAGATAGTTCACTCTTTTTTTTCTGTTGTTATGAAAACCTGTCATTTTTACCTGCCACACTTTTTTCTTTTCTGTTTTTTTTTGTGCAGTCAAACTACACAACATCCCGCAAGCTATACAATTTTCTTTAACTGTCCCCATTATTTCAAGCTATTCACACACCACCCTCTCTGCTATCTAAAGTAATATTGTTCTCTTTCTTGGTTCTAACTATGAGTCCTCAACCTCAAGCTATTACACTTTTCACAGATGCTGTCGAGTTTTTCTAGCATTTTCTGTTTTCATTTCAGATTTATAGCATCTTCATTTTTTAATGATTTTCACATCCTTTTGTCAGTGTCTTAAGCTGCACAACTCTACAGAGTATATTATGCAAGGTGCTGAGGACAAGCTGTTAATTCCAAACCAGTTGTATTAGCAGTTAACCTCACAGGAATATCGTGTGGTTGGGAGAATGAACAGCAGTACATATGTAAAATAGGGCAGCTGCTGGAGTTCTGTTGAGAGGGGCACGGAGCAGAGGGGGTTACGCATACAGGGTTTCCATAAAACAATCTCTTTACTGAATCACAGCAGGGAACAGTTAGAAAGACATCTGCCTTTCAATAAGAGTCTCCTTTTTAAAACCTAACATCTGCAGCATCCACGTCTGCAACTTAAAAGCCAGGCAAGAACTGTGTTACCAGTAGCGATGTAATTTTAGATAAATGGCTCCTTTCAAACCAGAAGTGAAGTTATTTGCAACAATGCAGAGTTTTCTCTCTATTGTTGCATTGACCCTCTGTTCAAAGCAGCTAATTACTTTATATTCTTCCTTGTCACAGAACAGCAGATGAAAAGATCATGTGCCATTGTTAGCACTGCAGTTTTCTCCAGGATGCGGGGTGCCATTAACTTCAGGCACAGCAGCTGCAATTCCAAAGGTTTCCGGTTACAGAGGTCATCAATCTAAAACATTAACTCCGGTTCTGGTTCCCTCCACGTGCTGTTTGGAATTCAAACACTTGGCTGGATACTTCTGAAATGTTGTGAGATAACCAGCCTCCACAACCATTTTCCAGGGTCCTAACACACTCAGAGCAGAAAAATTCTTCTGCGGCTCCCCTGTACACATACCTCTTCCCTTTACCTTAACTTATTATAGTTGTGGTATCTCTGCCATGGGAGAAGTTTACTACTAATTACCCAATATACACCCCTCATAATTCTGTTCTCTGTCTCAAGTCCCCTATCAGTTCCTCCATGCTCCAAGAAAAACAATTCCAACCTACCCATTTGCAAACTGAAATAATTATATAGAGCATCAGGAGAAACACTTCTTTGAAATAAGACTATGGAATGGGAAAAGGGCCATTGAACAGCTCGCCCCATTCATTTGTAACTTCATTTGCACAACTTGGGGTTCAATAAAATTCAATAAGTTTGCTCAACATCTACCTGAGAGAGCTGGCTTGATGGGGGCTCAGTTTTCAGCAGAGAGCAAGTCTCTAATTGTGAGTATTTATACAGTACAGTATTTCCTGAAACATCAACCAAGATTTTTGTGCCCGTGTATCTGGAATGAATTGTGAACCCAGGTCCTTCTGGAAAAGCAACAGCACTAACAGCTAAGCCACAACCCTATGTAAACATGCAATCTAATTTTTTTATAGACCACCTGCTTCTTAACAGTCAGTCTGATCAATATCTGTTGCCATGCCAGTACACCAGTAAACCCGAGACTTGCTGAAACTTATCCACATAACAAAGCTTCTCCAAATTTATCTTTTAGTCGCTGCTTAGTTTTCACTGCCTGCCGTTTGGTTATATTTTTACTTTCAGAAGTCAATGAGCTGTTTTGGTACACCCAACATCTGATTTAAACCAAATGAAAATGAAAGAAGCTAGAACAAGTTTGGGGGTCAGGCAGCGTCCACTTAAAGTTCAAAAAGTTCAAAGTTCAGTGTAAGTTTATTATCAAAGTCCATATTTGTCACCATATACCACACAGAGATTCATTTCTTGCAGGCATTCACAATAGGACAATGAAATACAATAGAATCAACAAAAAACTAGCCAATGGTTTAATGTTTCTGGTTAAATGCACCACACCAGAACTGAGAAGAGAAGAAGGTAAATTAGTTTTAGGTTGAAAAAAGGGTGGGTGAGGAATGGATACTGTAAATGGCATATATCTCAGTGGGTGAGTGCAGGGTTGTCATAGAGATAAGCAGAGGATGATGTCATTTGATTGCTAAATTAATGAGGGAAGTTAGAGAGGGAGAAAAGAAAACAATGGAAGATAAAAGTTGGAAAGTGCAGAACTGTGGGAAATACCCAGCTGGTCAGGCCTTGCTAGTGGAGAGAAGAAAAACTGATCCACTGTTTCAGATTATCAACAGTAGAACTGGCTAGCTGTGAAACAGAGACAAGCTGTGGTTGTAGAATTTGACACAGAGTCCAGAAAGATGCAACGTGATGGGCTACACACACACACACAAAACACTAGAGGAAATCGGCAGGTCAGGCAGCATCCATGGAGAGGATCAAACAATCGATTCCTGGTGAAGGGTCTTGGCCTTAGGCATCAGCTGTTTGTTTCTCTCCATAGATGCTGCCTGACCTGCTGATTTCCTCCAGCATTTTATGTGTCTTACTTCGGATTTCCAGCATCTGCAGAATTCCCTGTGGACATGATGAGGTGCAATTCCTCAGTCTCAGATTGGGTCTTGCTATAGCAGTGCAGGATGTGATAAGCAGATAGATTAGTGTGGGAGTAGGTCAGAGAATTAAAGTGACAGGCAATTGACAGCTTATGGGTTGCTGCTGCACACTGACGGGTGCTCTGCAAAGATGATATGCCACCTGTTTTTCCAGGTTTCTGTTCTAATTTCAGATTTCCAATATCTGCAACATTTTGATTTTAATCTGCTAATAATGGGTAGGTATGAAGGAGGGAAATTTGGTTTTAGTTGCTGATATGAGATTAATGACACGTCTTGTATTCATTGCAGAATTTGTTCCATTGGCCTCAGTGTGAAGTAACATCACAAGTTAAGGGCATTTGGTCACTAATACCTTCATATAGGTTCGATGCTGGCAAAAAAGGATAAAATTTATCCGCACTAACTCAAACCTATTTGGTATCATGGCATCCAAATTAGCCCTTAAGAAAAAATAAACAGTAATTTTGTCTAGTATTTCAAAGCCTCAAAAATATTTTATGACTTGCTGTACTTCTATCTTACAGGTGTGTTCAATTTGTACCTACTTTACACAAATTGACTCCAGCCCTATTGAATTCCATCATTGTATGGGATACTTTCAAGGCCTGTATTAGAGGACAAATTATTTATTATACTGCGAGTGTTAAGAATAAAGCAAATAAAGAAAGAATTGAATTAGCCAATCAATTGAAACAATTAGATCAAAAATATGCTATAGCTCCAGATCCTGTTGTATATAAAAGACATGTTGAAGTTAAAACTAAATATGATCTTCTGTTAACATATCCAATTGAAACTCAACTTCTTAAAGATAAAACTCAATTTCACATTCACAGAGATAAATCAGGCAAAGTATCAGCCAACCAATTAAAAACTTCTGTAGTTAAACAACAAATTAAAGAAATTTGCAAAACTAATGGTGATAGGACAACTGATTACTCTGAAATAAATGATACCTTTAGAGAATTCTATTCTAAACTTTATAGTCCTGATTCCCTTAAAGATAATACCGTAATGAATAATTTTCTAGATCAATTAAATATCCCTGCACCTTCTGCACATTATTACAAACAGATGGATCAACCCATTTCTTACGAGGAAATCGCCAAGTCTATACGTTCATTACACTCGGGGAAGGCGCCGGGTCCAGATGGATTTTCTGGAGAATTTTATAAGGCTTTTTCTTCATTAATTATACCACAGTTACAAATAGTCTTTTTGGATTCTTTCAAATTGGGTAGTTTGCCTCAATCTTTTTATGAAGCTTCTATTTCACTTATCCTAAAAAAGAACAAGGACCCAAATGAATGCTCTTCATATAGACCAATTTCATTACACAATGTTGATACTAAAATTGCTTCTAAAGTTCTGGCTCGTAGGATTGAAGATATTTTACCTTCTATTATTTCTGATGATTAGACTGGATTTATTAAAAACCAACAATCCCATTTTAATATACGCCATGTATTAAATGTTATTTACTCTCTTTCTCCGGAGATATCGGAACGTGTGATACCCTTAGATGCTGAGAAGGCCTTCGATCAGGATGAATGGAATTATTTATTTAAAACCTTAGAAAAATTTAATTTTGGACTAGATTTTATTCAATGAATTAAATTACTTTATTTATCTCCTTCTGCTCGGGTTCTTACTAATTTTCAAAATTCCAAACCATTTAAACTTCACTGCGGAACTAGACAAGGCTGTCCGTTGAGTCCTTTGCTTTTTGATCTAGCTTTAGAACCCCTTGCCATTGCTTTTCGAGAATCTAGTGATAGCTGTGGTATTTTAAGGAGAGGTATCACCCACAAAATCTCGCTTTACACTGATGATATATTGCTTTTTATCTCCAATGTTGAGACCTCATTACCTTGCGTACTTTCTTTACTCCCCCATTTTAGCCAGATTCAGGATATAAATTGAACCTACATAAGAGTGGATTATTTCTTTTAAATAATTTGGTATCAATTAATACTAATCTCCCTTTTAAAATTGTAAGGAATCAATTTACTTATTTGGGTGTAACAGTCACTAAGAATTACAAACACCTGTTTAAAGAAAACTTTCTTACATTATTGAACCATGTAAAAAAGAAATAATTAAATTGGTCACCTCTTTCAATATCATTGATTGGACAAATTAATTCTATTAAAATGAATATTCTACCTAAATTTATATATCTTTTTCAAGCTTTACCCGTTTTTATTCTTAAATACTTTTTTGACTCTCTTGAATCTATTTTATCCTCCTATATATGGAAAAATAAACATCCCTGTTTAAATAAAGTTCATCTTCAAAAACCTAAAAAATCTGGAGGTTTAGCCTTAACTAATTTTAGGTTTTATTACTGGGCAGTTAATATACGATATCTTACGTATTGGCTATATTATATTAATCGTGTAGACTGTCCGATATGGGTTTCTTTAGAAGCTAACTCTGTTAATAAATTTTCTATTATTTCTCTTCTTGGATCCTCACTTCCTTTATTTGTAAGTAAACTAACTGATGATTTAATAGTTAAACATACTCTGAGGATCTGGATACAATTTAGAAAACATTTTGGTTTATTGAGATTTTCCCTTTCTTGTACCATTTATTCTAAATTTTTTTTAAACTCTCCATGACTGATTTAGTTTTTAAAGAATGGGACACGTTGGGTCTTAAGTCAAAGTTGCTGGTGAATGCAACAGGCCAGGCAGCATCTCTAGGAAAAGGTACAGTCGATGTTTCAAGCCGAGACCCTTCGTCAGGTCCTGACGAAAGGTCTCGGCCTGAAACGTCGACTGTACCTCTTCCTAGAGATGCTGCCTGGCCTGCTGCGTTCACCAGCAACTTTGATGTGTGTTGCTTGAATTTCCAGCATCTGCAGAATTCCTGTTGTTTGGGTCTTAAGTGTCTTGGGGATCTGTTTGTTCGAGGAAATCTTTTTTCATTTGGGCAATTGTCAGCTAAATCTAGCTTACCAAAAACTCACTTTTTTAGATATCTACAAATCAGAGATTTTCTAAGATCTCAATTATGCACAATTCCTATAAGCTCAGATAAGAACTTACTGGATGTAATTTTTAATTTGACACTTTTTCATGATGGTTCAATATCTAATATTTATGGTATGTTACTGGAGACGAGGAATGTTCCTTTAGACAAAATTAAGAATCTCTGGGAACAAGATTTACAGACATCAATATCTGAGGAAACTTGGAATGAAATTTTTAAACTGGTTAATACTTCATCGCTATGCGCTCGTCATTCCCTCATACAATTTAAGGTGGTACATAGAGTACATATGACTAAAGATAAGCTATCTCGTTTTTATTCGGATATATCTCTCTACTGTGACAGATGTAATAATGGAGAAGCTTCATTAATTCATACGTTTTGGACTTGTCCGTGTCTTGAAAAATATTGGAAGGAAGTTTTTCAAACTTTTCCTTTACCTTTCAAAGTCAATTTTAAGCCTAATCCTCTGATGGCCCTATTCGGTATTGTTGCTGGACAAGATATCAAGCTGAAGACATCAGATTTACATATTTTGGCCTTTAGCTCCCTTATAGCTAGGAGGGCACTTTTGTTTAAATGGAAAGATGTTTTTCCTCCTACTCATGCTCAATGGTTATGCGACGTTATGTCATGCTTAGATTTAGAGAAGATTCGTTGTTCAATTTCTGAATCTCGTAAAGACTTTCAAACATTGTGGGGACCCTTTCTGAATTATTTTCAAAACTTTCAAAACCCTCAATTCATTGTTTAAATTTAGATGTTGGCTATTATTAATTTTTATTATATGAGAAGGTATTTTGCCTTTTTTTCTCCTTAGTAAACAGCTTCGGTCTTGGTAGGGTTTAAACACTTCTTTTGTAATAAATTAGTATATTTCAGTATAACTATTGAGTAACCTACATGAATATGGGGTAATGAGATTGTTATTATGAATAGATATAATGTAAATGGTAGTATCTTTTTTGACCTTTTATATATACTTTCTTATACTCTGTATTCTTCTATGTAGAAACTAATAAAAAATATTGAAAAAGAATTCCATCTTAATGAAATAATTTGCTGAAGGGACAGCCACTTATGTATTTTCACCTACACTGCATCATTAAAATAACATATGAACTTTGATGTGAGAGTAACACTTTAACATGGAGGTAATCTAAATAAAACCAGAACTCATCATTCAATCTTAAATGAATGCAAAACCAAGGTTATCAGAATCAGGTTTAATATCACTGGCATATATTGTGAAGTGTTAACTTTCAGAATAATGATAACATAGGGAATAAACTATGAATTACAGTACGGAATATATATATTAGTTAAATAAGTAGTGCAAAAAGAATAAATAAAATGTAGTGAGGTAGTGTTCATCAGTTCAACATCCACTTAGGAATCAAATGGCAGAGGGGGAAAAGCTGTTCCTGAATCACTGAATGTGTGCCTTGAGGCCTCTGTACCATGATCCTGATGGTAACAATGAGAAGGGAGGGGAGGAGAAGATAGCGATGTGACACAGCGCGCGCGGCCTCTCCGAATTGATATCGTATTTGTTAAATAGGGGCCATGCACAATCCTGATTTGATGGAGACGGATGTGAGAAGCACGGAGGAACATCTGGAGAAACTTCTGAAATGCCCGCTTCGCTGCTGCTGCTGCTGTGTGATCGAGAATCTCCAGAGGGAAAGGCCTCAAATCCTCGGCTTTGCCTGCTGCCTTTTGCTGGGGCCAGGGTCGAAGCGCTCGGCAGAGATGATGCTCAGTGCTCGGTGTCGGAGGGCTGGTCGGAGGCTCGAAGTTTTCAGACGGACTCAGAGTGGGACTGTGGTCGGGTGCTTCCAGGATGCTGCATCAGCAAGTTTGCAGCGCTGGAAGCTCATGGCAGGAAGAGTTTTTGTTCCTCCTACTGTCTGCGTGAGATGATGGGACTTTCCAGAGACTTTGAGACTTTTTTTTTACCGTGCCCATGGTCTGTTCTTCATCAAATTACAGTATTGCTCTGCACTGTTGTAACTATATGTTATAATTATGTGGTTTTTGTCAGTTTTTTTTAGTCTTGGTTTGTCTTGTGTTTCTGTGATATCATTCTGGAGGAACAAATTGTATCATTTCTTAATGCATGCATTACTAAATGACAATAAAAGAGGACTGTGTGTCCTCATAATCTAATCTAAAGAGGTCATGTCTTGGGTGGTGGGAGTCCTTAATGATGGACGCCGCCTTTTTGAGGCACTGCTTCTTGAACTTCAACTTCAATAAAAATCACCTGAAGAGTCACATGATAATTTCTGTGTCTGATAAAGTCTCAGGTTCAATGTCAAGCGTATGTTGTGTTTGTTAACCTTAAGGCAGTTGCTTAACAGCCAAGGACAGAGTTAACTAAGAACCATTTTTGAAATCACTCTTTGTGGAAAAGATGCTTGTGACAGTAAGTTATGAAGAAGGTCAAGTTGAATTTTATATATGAAGATTGGTCGCTGAAGTCAATATTTTCCTATATGTCCTAAACGCAAAAATTGCTGTAACACTACCATTCTCTGTTTCATAATTGTAAAGATTAAGTCAAAGTGACAGGACAGGCAGTCAGATATCCTGATCCCTAAAGCATTAGATGAGAAAGTCTACAGTGCACCCAATCCCAAACATGTAATCTTATTGCTTGCACAACACACATATGTACTATACTGGGCTTATTACACATACAAAGATATAGGTAATTAGGAGGTATGATCAGCACACAATGAACAAAACCATTATTAAGGAGACTGGTGTTCTTAATAAAGGCAATATTCCTAATAGGCTATTTCCAATGACTTGATCTTATTAGGCAGATTATATTACTGAAGCTTTCTATTTCCTTCCTGGTATAACATAAGAGCAATGCAGCACATTTTTTATTGGCAGTTTGGACAGTCGTATTTGATACATCTAGAGTACAATATTATATTTACTCATGGCCATAGATGTTTATTTGTAGACTGTGGAGTGAAGAAACATCGAAAAATGCAAAAAAGAGCCACCTCCTATAAACGTGAAGAAGTTATAACCAGTAACAGAATTGCCAGCAAAGTAAATGGCATCATGTGGAGTAGGTAGGACATAACCTGCTCATAAAAATGGTGAAAAAAACTTTGCTAACGAACTACACACTGCCCTCTGCAAAGTTCTATCAAAGTTCTCACACACAAAACACTGAAGGATTAAAAATATATTTAAGCTATTATAAAAAGAAATGTACTAAACATACAAAATATGTTTAAAACAAAAAATTAAAATTATAATTGAAATTAATGGAAAATCCTTTCCTGAGCCAGAGCAGGTTATTCAAGCAACCTTTCTCAGTCAAGGCCAGTTAGGAAATAGGTACGAGTGGGTTTTCACAGGCTGTGCTCCATAACGAGGCTATTCTTTAAACACACTTGTGAAATCCTGAAGTGGTTGTCAATTATACAAAGAACAGTATGATGAGGAACTACTGATTATTCCCTGAAAATACAGGTTTTCATTTTTCATACTACAAATTGCATATATTAGAACATAGAACATAGAACATAGAATAGTACAGCAAAGTACAGGCCCTTTGGCCCCAATGTTGTGCCGACCCTCAAGCCCTGCCTCCCATATAAGCCCCCACCTTAAATTTCTCCATATACCTGTCTAGTAGTCTCTTAAACTTCACTGGTGTATCTACCTCCACCACTGACTCAGGCAGTGCATTCCACGCACCAACCACTCTCTGAGTAAAAAACCTTCCTCTAATATCCCCCTTGAACTTCCCACCCCTTACCTTAAAGCCATGTTCTCTTGTATTGAGCAGTGGTGCCCTGGGGAAGAGGCGCTGGCTATCCACTCTATCTATTCCTCTTATTATCTCGAACACCTCTATCATGTCTCCTCTCATCCTCCTTCTCTCCAAAGAATAAAGCCCTAGCTCCCTTAAACGCTGATCATAATGCATACTCTCTAAACCAGGCAGCATCCTGGTAAATCTCCTCTGTGCCCTTTCCAATGCTTCCACATCCTTCCTGTAGTGAGGTGACCAGAACTGGACACAGTACTCCAAGGGTGGCCTAACCAGAGTTTTATAGAGCTGCATCATTACATCACGACTCTTCAACTCTATCCCTCAACTTATGAAAGCTAACACCCCATAAGCTTTCTTAACTACCCTATCTACCTGTGAGGCAACTTTCAGGGATCTGTGGACAAGTACCTCGAGATCCCTCTGTTCCTCCACACTACCAAGTATCCTGCCATTTACTTTGTACTCTGCCTTGGAGCTTGTCCTTCCAAAGTGTACCACCTCACACTTCTCCGGGTTGAACCCCATCTGCCACTTCTCAGCCCACTCCTGCATCCTATCAATGTCTCTCTGCAATCTTTGACAATCCTCTACACTATCTACAACACCACTAAACTTTGTGTCATCTGCAAACTTGCCAAACCACCCTTCTACCCCCAATCCAGGTCGTTAATAAAAATCACGAAAAGTAGAGGTCCCAGAACAGATCTTTGTGGGACACCGCTAGTCACAATCCTCCAATCTGAATGTAGTCCCTCCACCACCACCCTCTGCCTTCTGCAGGCAAGCCAATTCTGAATCCACCTTGCCAAACTTCCCTGGATCCCATGCCTTCTAACTTTCTGAATAAGCCTACCGTGCGGAACCTTGTCAAATGCCTTACTAAAATCCATATAGATCACATCCACTGCACTACCCTTATCTATATGCCTGCTCACCTCCTCAAAGAACTCTATCAGGCTTGTTAGACAGAATCTGCCCTTCACAAAGCCATGCTGACTGTCCCTGATCAGGCCATGATTCTCTAAATGCCTATAGATCCTATCTCTAAGAATCTTTTCCAACAGCTTTCCCACCACAAACGTAAGGCTCACTGATCTATAATTACTCAGACTAGTCCTATTACCTTTTTTGAACAAGGGGACAACATTCGCTTCCCTCCAATCCTCCGGTACCATTCCCGTGGACAACGAAGACATAAAGATCCTAGCCAGAGGCTCAGCAATCTCTTCTCTCGCCTCGTGGAGCAGCCTGGGGAATATTTCGTCAGGCCCCGGGAACTTATCTGTCCTAATTTATCTTAACAACTCCAACACCTCCTCTCCCTTAATATCAACATGCTCCAGAACATCAACCTCACTCATATTGTCCTCACCATCATCAAGTTCCCTCTCATTGGTGAATACTGAAGAGAAGTATTCATTGAGGACCTCGCTCACTTCCACAGCCTCCAGGCACATCTTCCCACCTTTATCTCTAATCGGTCCTACCTTCACTCCTGTCATCTTTTTTTCCTTCACATAATTGAAGAATGCCTTGGGGTTTTCCTTTACCCTACTCGCCAAGGCCTTCTCATGCCCCCTTCTTGCTCTTCTCAGCCCCTTCTTAAGCTCCTTTCTTGCTTCCCTATATTCCTCAATAGACCCATCTGATCCTTGCTTCCTAAACCTCATGTATGCTGCCTTCTTCCACCTGACTAGATTTTCCACCTCACTTCATGATTCCTTCACCCTACCATTCTTTATCTTCCTCACCGGGACAAATTTATCCCTAACATCCCACAAGAGATCTCTAAACATCGACCACATGTCCATTGTACATTTCCCTGCAAAAACATCATCCCAATTCACACCCGCAAGTTCTAGCCTTATAGCCTCATAATTTGCCTTTCCCCAATTAAAAATTTTCCTGTCCTCTCTGATTCTATCCTTTTCCATGATAATGCAAAAGGCCAGGGAGCGGTGATCACTGTCCCCCAGATGCTCACCCACTGAGAGATCTGTGACCTGACCCAGTTCATTACCTAGTACTAGATCTAGTATGGCATTCGGCCCATCCTGGATTTACTTAACAAACTCTGCCCCATCTAAACCCTTGGAACTAATCAGGTGCCAATCAATATTGGGGAAGTTAAAGTCACCTATGATAACAACCCTGTTATTTTTGCACCTTTCCAAAATCTGCCTCCCATTCTGCTCCTCTGTATCTCTGCTGTTACCAGGGCACCTATAGAATACCCCCAATAGAGTAACTGCTCCCTTCCTGTTCCTGACTTCCACCCATATTGACTCAAAAGAGGATCCTGCTACATTACCCACCCTTTCTGTAGCTATAATAGTATCCCTGACCAGTAATGCCACCCCTCCTCCCCTTTTTCCGCCTTCTCTATCCCTTTTAAAGCACTGAAATCCAGGAATATTAAGGATCCATTCCTGCCATGGTGCCAGCCAAGTCTCTGTAATGGCCACTACATCATAATTCCATGTATGTATCCAAGCTCTCAGTTCATCACCTTTGTTCCTGATGCTTCTTGCATTGAGGTACACACATTTCAGCCCTTCTACCTTACCGTCTTTACACCATTTATTCTGCTTCTCTTTCCTCAAAGCCTCTCTATATGTTAGATCTAGCTTTACTCCATGCACTTCTTTCACTGCTCTATCGCTCTGGGTCCCATCCCCCTCGCAAACTAGTTTAAACCCCCCCGAACCATGCTAGCAAACCTACCTGTGAGGATATTGCTCCCCCTCGAGTTCAGGTGCAACCCATCCAATCTGTACAGGTCCCACCTTCCCCAGAAGAGATCCCAATGATCTAAAAATCCAAAACCCTGCTCCCTGCACCAACTCCTCAGCCACGCATTCAACTGCCATCTCCTCCAATTCTTACCATCATTCTTAATGGTAATTGCAGTAGTTAAGCTCTCTTAACTTTAGCTACTTAATGGAATCTATCAGAGTTACTAAAGTCGCCCTAACAGAAGCTGCCAACATCCTTTCCATTTTGAAAGTTAGAGAGTAGATTCAACAGAGGGAAATCTCCACCAATACCTGTCAAGGTTAAGGCGAGTATAAGCCCCTATCACTTCTCCCGGTCTTCAGTTCATAAGCAAGCTACTGGTACATACTGTACTCTTGAAGATTACGATACAGAAATTCATTCTTACTGATACAGCAATTCGTCCCTGGTTGGTAGTGCTGCACATATTGTATACTATGACAGACAGGTTTTTTCTGGTTCTGAAATGCACTGAAATCAAGGGTATCCCAGAGCAGATACAATAACAGTCCATTATCATCCTGCACTTTCAGTGGAACCAACTGTGAATTATTCTCCAGGCAATTATATTTCCTGTGAAAATCATCCAGCAGCAAGAAAATGGAAGTTTGCCTCCCAGGTGCCAGGGTCCGGGATGTTTCTGATCGCTTCCACAATATCCTGCAGTGGAAGGGAGAACAGCCAGAGTTCGAGGTACATATTGGTACCAACGACATAGGTAGGAAAAGGGAAGAGGTCCTGAAAACAGACTACAGGGATTTAGGAAGGAATTTGAGAAGCAGGACCACAAAGGTAGTAATCTCAGGATTACTGCCTGTGCCACGTGACAGTAAGTATAGGAATAGAGTGAGGTGGAGGATAAATGTATGGCTGAGGGATTGGAGCAGGGGGCAGGGATTCAGATTTCTGGATCATTGGGCCCTTTTTTGGGACAGGGGTGACCTGTACAAAAAGGACGGGTTGTACTCAAATTCCAGGGGTACCAATATCCTGGAGGGGAGGTTTGCAAAGGCTACTGGGGAGAGTTTAAACTAGGATTGTTGGGGGATGGGGGTGAAAGAGAAGGGACACGCTCAGACCAATGGTTTGAGATGTATCCATTTTAACGCAAGGAGTATTGTGATCAAAGTGGATGAGCTTAGAGCGTGGATTGGTATTTGGAGATATGATGTGGTGGCCATTACAGAGACTTAGATGGCTCGGGAACAGGAATGGTTACTTCAAGTGCCGGGTTTTAGTTGTTTCAGAAAGGACATGGAGGGAGGCAAAAGGGGTGGGGGCATGGCACTGTTGATCAGAGATAGTGTCACAGCTGCAGAAAAGGCGGACGTCGTGGAGGGATTGTCTAGGGAGTCTCTGTGGGTGGAGGTTAGGAACAGGAAGGGGGTCAATAACTCTACCGGGTGTTTTTTATAGGCCACCCATAGTAACAGGGTTATCGAGGAGCAGATAGGGAAACCGATCCTGGAAAGGTGTCATAATAACGGAGTTGTCATAGTGGGAGATTTTAATTCCCCAAATATCGATTGGCATCTCCCTAGAATGAGGGGTTTAGATGGGCTGAAGTTTGTTAGGTGTGTTCAGTAAGGTTTCTTGACACAATATGTAGCTAAGCCTACAAAAGGAGAGACTGTACTTGATTTGGTATTGGGAAATGAACCAGGTCAGGTGTCAGATCTCTCAGTGGGAGAGCATTTTGAAGATAGTGATCATAATTCTAACTCCTTTACAAGAGCACTGGAGAGAGATAGGAACAGACAAGTTAGAAAAGCATTTAATTGGAGTGAGGGGAATTATGAGGCTATCAGGCCTGAACTTGGAAGCTTAAATTGGGAACAGATGTTCTCAGGGAAAGGTATGGAAGAAATGTGGCAAATGTTCAGGGGATATTTGTGTGGAGTTCTGCATAGGTATGTTCCAATGAGACAGGGAAGTTATGGAAGGGTACAGGAACCATGATGTACAAAAGCTGTAGTAAATCTAGCCAAGAAGAAGAGAAAAGCTTACAAAAGGTTCAGAGAGCTAGGCAATATCAGAGATCTAGAAGATTATAAGGCTAACAGGAAGGAGTTTAAGAAGGAAATTAGGAGAGCCAGAAGGGGCCATGAGAAGGCCTTGGCAGGCAGGATTAAGGAAATCACCAAGGCATTCTATAAGTATGTGAAGAGCAAGAGGATAAGACGTGAAAGAATAGGACCTATCAAGTGTGACAGTGGGAAAGTGCGTATGGAACCGGAGGAAATAGCAGAAGTACTTAATGAATACTTTACTTCAGTATTCACTATGGAAAAGGATCTTGGTGATTGCAGTGATGACTTGCAGCGGACTGAAAAGCTTAAGCATGTAGATATTAAGAAAGAGGATGCGCTGGAGCTTTTGGAAAGCATCAAATTGGATAAGTCGCTGGGACCGGATGAGATGTACCCCAGGCTACTGTAGGAGGTGAGGGAGGAGATTGCTGAGCCTCTGGCGATGATCTTTAAATCATCAACGGGGACGGGAGAGGCTCTGGAGGATTGGAGGATTGCAGATGTTGTTTCCTTATTCAAGAAAGGGAGTAGAGATAGCTTAGGAAATTATAGACCAGTGAGTCTTAGTTCAGTAGTTGGTAAGTTGATGGAGAAGATCCTGAGAGGCAGGATTTATGAACATTTGGAGAGGCATAAAATGATTAGGAATAGTCAGCATGACTTTGTCAAGGGTAGGTTGTGCTTTACGAGCCTTATTGAATTTTTTGAGGATGTGACTAAACACATTGATGAAGGACGAGCAGTAGATGTAGTGTATATGGATTACAGCAAGGCATTTGATAAGGTACCCCATGCAAGGCTTATTGAGAAAGTAAGGAGGCACGGGATCCAAGGGGACATTGCTTTGTGGATCCAGAAATAGCTTGCCCACAGAAGGCAAAGTGTGGTTGTTGACGGGTCGTATTCTGCTTGGAGGTCGGTGACCAGTGGTGTGCCTCAGGGACCTGTTCTGGGACCCCTACCCTTCGTGATTTTTATAAATGACCTGGATGAGGAAGTAGAGTGATGGGTTAGTAAATTTGCAGATGACACAAAGGTCGGGGGTGTTGTGGATAGTGTGGAGGGCTGTCAGAGGTTACAGTGGGATATTGATAGGATGCAAAACTGGGCTGACAAGTGGCAGATGGAGTTCAACCCAGATAAGTGTGAAGTTTTGGTAGGTCAAATATGATGGCAGAATAGAATATTAATGGTAAGACTCTTGGCAGTGTGGAGGATCAGAGGGATCTTGGGGTCCGAGTCCATAGGACACTCAAAGCTGCTGCCCAGGTTGACTCTGTGGTTAAGAAGGCATGTGGTGTATTGGCCTCATCAACCATGGAATTGAATTTAGGAGCCAAGAGGTAATGTTGCAGCTATATAGGACCCTGGTCAGACCCCACTTAGAGCACTGTGCTCAGTTCTGGTCGCCTTGCTACAGGAACGATGTGGAAACCATAGAAAGGGTGCAGGGGAGATTTACAAGGATGTTGCCTGGATTGGGGAGCATGCCTTATGAAGACATGTTGAGTGAACTCGGCCTTTTCTCCTTGGAGCGACAGAGGATGACAGGTGACCTGATAGAGGTGTATAAGATGATGAGAGGCATTGATCGTGTGGATAGTCAGAGGCTTTTTCCCAGGGCTGAAGTAGCTGCCACAGGAGGGCACAGGTTTAAGATGCTTGGGACTAGGTACAGAGGAGATGTCGGGGGTAAGTTTTTTATGCAGAGAGTGGTGAGTGCATGGAATGGGCTGTTGGCGACGGTGGTGGAGTCAGATATGATCGGGTCTTTTAAGAGACTTTTGGATAGGTACATGGAGCTTAGAAAAATAGAGGGCTATGGGTAACGCTAGTAACTTACAAGGTAGGGACACGTTCAGCAGAACTTTGTGGGCTGAAGGGCCTGTATTGTGCTGTAGGTTTTCTATGTTTCTATGTTAAAAAGCCCTGTACTTTTACCATTAATATAATTTCCCCATTTGATTGACTATGTCATACTAAAAGTCATAGCTTGAAAGGCTTTATACTCTATTGACCCCAGTGGAGTATTCTACCTATAATTGTGTGCTAAGCCAATAGATTCACTAAAATGTATTCAATATACTACAATCAAAATACCAAATGAGATATACGGAAGGTATTTGTGTATGAATATGTAAATAAGTCATGCAGAGTGTAATAAGATATCATCATTTATATGATGAATCATTTGTTGATTGCAATAAATTATACATTCTTGTTCTGAAACTCTTGGTGTCCTTTAGACATTATTAAAATTGAACAACTCTGCGTGAGTCATTCGCAAACCACTTTCAAGTACACTACACCACCTATTTGAGGAATGGAGATGCAGGAAGACACTACTGTAGAAACAAAATTAAAAGTGTGAGAGAGGATTCATGAAGTGAAAGGAGAAATGTGCAGCAGTTCTTGGGTACCCAAACGCTTCTCAGCTGTCTCATTCTCTGTAATGCCACCTACATTCAACCTCCCACCCCCACAACACCCCATCCATAAACCTAATCACTGCCCTACCACACCAAAACTTAGATGGAGGTCACGTTACTGGGAGTAAAAGTACAGTGCAGTCAACATTTCTAGTTCTTAACCAGATTGCCCTCTGGTGGCAGAGTCTAAAATACATTGCTCAAAGCTCGTTGGGTTTCTCAGGTCTTCAAGCTTCTATTAAAGAACACCCTGAGGGAAGATACAGAAACTGTGGATTGTTTACAAATGCAAACTACCAGCTAATAATATTCAGATCTCTGGGTGCCTGTCAGGAAGAGCTTAGTACTGCACTTCATGCATCCTCCATGAACAGGACAACCTTTTATTATGGTGGATGAAATTTCATTGAGCATCTACTATTCAGCTGGTCACAATTCAACTATCCAGCATGATCTTACTTTCCACTACTTAGCTCATAACTCTGCACGCTCTTCACTTACTGTTTAATGTGATGAGGATTTCTGCCTCTCCCATTCTTAGGAGACTAAGACTAAGGAGCTGGTGGTAGACCTGAGGAGAGCTAAGGTACCGGTGACCCCTGTTTCCATCCAGGGGGTCAGTGTGGACATGGTGGAGGATTACAAATACCTGGGGATACGAATTGACAATAAACTGGACTGGTCAAAGAACACTGAGGCTGTCTACAAGAAGGGTCAGAGCCATCTCTATTTCCTGAGGAGACTGAGGTCCTTTAACATCTGCCGGATGATGCTGAGGATGTTCTACGAGTCTGTGGTGGCCAGTGCGATCATGTTTGCTGCTGTGTGCTGGGGCAGCAGGCTGAGGGAAACAGACACCAACAGAATCAACAAACTCATTCATAAGGCCAGTGATGTTGTGGGGATGGAAGTGGCCTCTCTCACGGTGCTGTCGGAAAAGAGGATGCTGTCCAAGTTGCATGTCATCATACACAATGTCTCCCATCCACTACATAATGTACTGGGTGGGCACAGGAGTACATTCAGCCAGAGACTCATTCCATCGAGATGCAGCACAGAGCGTCATAGGAAGTCATTCCTACCTGTGGCCATCAAACTTTACAACTCCTCCCTTGGAGGGTCAGACATCCTGAGCCAATAGGCTGGTCCTGGACTTATTTCATAATTTACTGGCATAAATTACATATTACTATTTAACTACTTATGGTTCTATTACTATTTATTATTTATGGTGCAACTGTAACGAAAACCAATTTCCCCCGGGATCAATAATGTATGACTATGACAATGACTAAGACCATGATTGCCTATGTCATACAACATGGCACACAATGATGAGCCGTCTCTATTTCCTGAGGAGTCTGAGGTCCTTTAACATCTGCTGGACGATGCTGAGGATGTTCTACGAGTCTGTGGTGGCCAGTGCGATCATGTTTGCTGCTGTGTGCTGGGGCAGCAGGCTGAGGGAAACAGACACCAACAGAATCAACAAACTCATTCGTAAGGCCAGTGATGTTGTGGGGATGGAACTGGACTCTCTCACGGTGGTGTCTGAAAAGAGGATGCTGTCCAAGTTGCATGCCATCAGGGACAATGTCTCCCATCCACTACATAATATACTGGGTGGGCACAGGAGTACATTCAGTCAGAGACTCATTCCACCGAGATGCAACACAGAGCGTCATAGGAAGTCATTCCTGCCTGTGGCCATCAAACTTTACAACTCCTCCCTTGGAGGGTCAGACACCCTGAGCTACTAGGCTGGTCCTGGACTTATTTCCTGGCATACTTTACATATTACTATTTAACTATTTATGATTTTATTACTATTTAATTATTTATGAAGCAACTGTAACAAAAACCAATTTCCCCCGGGATCAATAACATATGACTATGACTGTGACTTTCAGGCTGTTATCAAGTGCTATCAAGATAATCAGTGGGAGACACCAATTCACCCGATGACAGTCTATTAGTAACTGACTGCTGGCACCTAAAGGATATGAAACCTAAGACAGTGTTTACATTTATATCGTTTCTTATCACGTCTTTGGCATAAATGAAAATAATTTACTTTTGAAGCATGGTCTATTCTTAGCAACACTCACAACACGCTGGAGGAACTCAACAGGTCAGGCAGCATCCGTGGAAACGATCAGTCAACGTTTCGGGCTGGAACCCTTCGTCAGGACTGAAGAGGGAAGGGGCAGAGGCCCTATAAAGAAGGTGGGGAGAGGGTGGGAAGGAGAAGGCTGGTAGGTTCCAGGTGAAAAACCAGTAAGGGGAAAGATAAAGGGGTGGGGGATGGGGGAGCAGGGAGGGGATAGGCAGGAAAGGTGAAGAAGGAATAGGGGAAAACACAATGGGCAGTAGAAGGAGGCGGAACCATGACGGAGGTGGTAGGCAGCTGGGGGAGGGGGCGGAG
This sequence comes from Mobula birostris, assembly GCF_030028105.1. NCBI lineage: Eukaryota > Metazoa > Chordata > Chondrichthyes > Myliobatiformes > Myliobatidae > Mobula > Mobula birostris. The sequence continues at coordinate 133,507,378 of NC_092376.1, read as the reverse complement.
TGACATAGGGATAGAGGAAGGGAGGGGGAGGAAATTACCAGAAGTTGGATTCCTTCTTCACCTGCCCTGCCTATCATCTCCCTGCTTCCCCTCCCCCACCCCTTTATCTTTCCCCTTACTGGTTTTTCACCTGGAACCTACCAGCCTTCTCCTTCCCACCCTCCCCCCACCTTCCTTATAGGGCCAACATGAGGAAATCTGCAGATGCCAGAAATTCAAGCAACACACATCAAAGTTGCTGTTGAACACAGCAGGCCAGGCAGCATCTCTAGAACGAAGGATCTCGGCCTGAAACATCAACTGTACCTCTTCCTAGAGATGTTGCCTGGCCTGCTGTGCTCACCAGCAACTTTGATGTGTGTTTCTTTATAGGGCCTCTGCCCCTTCCCTCTACAGTCCTGACGAAGGGTTCCGGCCCGAAACGTTGACTGTTCGTTTCCACGGATACAGCCCGACCTGCTGAGTTCCTCTAGCATGTTGTGCGTGTTGCTTTGACCCCAGCATCTGCAGATTATTTTGTGTTTTGGTCTATTCTTATTCAGGCTAATTGCATACAGCAGCAAAAGTAGGTGAATTGACTGATCTTTCTTGCTTGTTGATTTTGGGTAAGGAAATATTGGTTAAGTGACCAAAAGAAGTAGCTGCTCTTCCTTGAATGATGTCAAGCAGAATACTCTGCCTTCACCTGAACAGATAGGACTTCAGTGTATTATTTCATCTGAAAAATAATACTTCTTTCTAAAGTGAGTTGAATACCTGAATCATATGCTCATTCTGGAACAGTGATCTAACCATCAGCCTTGTGACTTACAGGTCACAATACCAATGGAACAAAACTGTCCTTTTGCAGAAATAAAAAAAACTGCTGAAGGTACTCAGCACATCAGACAGTATCTGTGGAAAACAGAAAGAAAGAACATTTCAGGGTGATAATAATTCATCATATTTTTAGAACAGCTTGTTTAAATGATATCACTTTATTTATTCTGATAACTTTATTGGAATAGGCAAGCTATATGGGAATAAACATTTTTATTCAGAGTTCAAAGAACAATTAAACAAAACAAACCTTGAGTCTGTTCATCAGATTATTTACATTCCTTGATTTCAAGAATAAACTTTTAAGATATGCAAAATCTACATACTTTTAACATTTCAAAAATAAACTATTTGCTAAATGTACAATAGAAAAGAAGTCTTTATATTTATCTTTACATTCATAGTGTTGCTCAGTCTATGTATTCATAGAGTTTTTGCTTCAATAGATTCAATAGTGTGAGCACATTCTGTGTACAGAGCACATTGCCAGTCAAGTGGCTCCCTTTAGCAGGACAAAACGCTTAATGTGTGAGGGGCATTTGCACAAGGCTTTAACCTGTCAACGGTCAGTAAGACTGGATTCCTTCCCCACAAAAACCTTTACACTGGCTGCACCAAACTTCAGTGCATTCCTCGCCATGTACTCCAGCAGCCTGGCATGTGCCAGTTGGCAATGTTCCTATATGGACATTTTTATTGCACTGGCAAAGTGATCTTACACCAAGTTGATAATCTTCTACCAGCACTTTATATTTGTTTTGGTGTGAGTTCCTGGAAACAGATCAGAGCAGCTTCGCGTTGCTAAGCAGCCTCAAGTTGCTAAGCAGCAGCAAGGGGTGAATGTCAAAAAAAGGCTCTTGAATCCTTTTCCAGACCCCAGTCCACAAAGAGCTGCGTGTTCGTCTCCTCCTTATCACAGTCTCAAGGGCATCAAGTGCGGTGGGTGAGATGCTGACCATGCAGGAAGGATCTGAGGAGGAGGGCTCCTTTCATTGCCAGCCAAGTAAAGTCTTAATGCCTGTTCTGACAATGAGGTATGCTGCCAAGTAATTCTGGCACTCTGCTTGGGAAACTATCGTATCCTATTCCACGGGGCCTGCAGGGCAGTCCATGTTAACCACAGCCTGATGGACATTGTCAAAGGTGTTTTTCTGTAGGAACTTTTCCTCACAGAACGGGAGCTGCAGCAATATCTTACTAAACGGAACATTGTGGCCCATCCTTCTAGCACTGGGGACAAGTACAACTTCTGCACATAGTGATACCTGGTGCCAACATACTTTGGTTCTATGTCAAGGAACAAGGATCAGCTTTTTTTGCCATATACGTTTACATGTACATGCTGGAATTACATTCTCGTGTGTTTCACGAAATCTGTTATTACTCCCATCCCCAAAAACATCAAAGATCACCGGACTCAATGACGACAGGTCAGTTTCACTCACAAGTCATAATAAGGACTTGTGTAAGCCTAGTCGTTTCTCAAATCCATGAATCAAAATTTTCTAGATTCACTGCAGTTTGCCTAGAGAACCAACAGATTTGTAGATGATGCAGCTAATATGGGTCTTGGGTTCATACCACAGCACCTCGACTCCCCTGGTACATACATCTAGCAGGCCTTCAGTGATGGCCCCCAAGTGTAGAGAGAGAGAGACACAGACATAGAATGAGCAGTTCACGGGGCTTTAATAAAAATTCTATGGAACAAAGAAAAAATAATAAACACTAGGCCAATAGGGCCACTAACTAAAAACTCTCAAACTAATTAAAAATCAAAATTGTCATTGTGGCTCGAAAGCAGTAACCTAGAACTAATTTAATATCTCTCCTTTAACAGCGTCTATCGAAAACACTAATCTTCTTTCCAGGAATGTGGACTAAGGTGAACAGGGAGCATTGTCATTGCTGTGTTTTGATCAAGAATCAGAACCAGAATCAGGTTTATTATCACTGGCACATGTTGTGAAATTTGTTAACTTAGCAGCAGCAGTTCAATTCAATACATAATATAGAAGAAGAAAAAATAATAATAAAATAATAATAGTAATAATAATTAAATAAGTAAATCAATTATAGTATACATATATTAAATAGATTAAAAATTGTGCAAAACACAAATACTATATATTAAAAAAAGTGAGGTAGTGATCACGGGTTCAATGTCCATTTCGGAATCTAGGAAGCTGTTCCTGAGTCACTGAGTGCGTGCCCTTAGGCTTCTGTACCTCTTTCCTGATGGTAGGAGACTGAGGCTACGTCTACACTACGCAGGATAATTTTGAAAAGGCCGGCTTTGAGTAAAAACGATAGGCGTCCACACTAAGCGTTTTTCAAAATATCTCTGTCCACATTAGACAGATATTTGGGTGAATCTCCTCCTACTGGGCACGCGCAGGACACACAGAAAACAAGCGAAGAGGAAACGATATGCTTGGTGCGCGTTTGTCCAGTTACAGAGTAGAAAAGTTTAGAAGGAATTGCTCTTGGCTCTCGTGCAGGAGGACTTAAAACTAAAAAAAACAAATACTGGAGCGTATGGAGGCAACCGACAGGGAGTTCACAGACAGTCTGACCTGGCTGATGACGAACATTGAAAAACTGACTAACTCTGTTGCATTAATAAAGCACCTTGTTAAATGTATAAAACATACCTGCATCAGTGTTATCTCGTATTTCCATACAATATTACAATAGCTGTTACGCATCTATTGTCAGAGAAGTACTTACATAAATAGGTAAAGCACCTTCATACAAGCAAGGACAGAAAACAGGGCAAAGTGAGTATACTTATTTATTCAGTAAGCTATAGGTCAAAGTATTTGGTGAGTACATTTCTAACTCTTCTGGCTTCAGTCTCGTTGCTGTCTGTTTGGAAATTGTTAGGTTCTGCGAAGCACAGAATCAAATATCGCTGTGATGATTGTACGCTCTAGTATCAATTCTTTGGTGACAATAAATTAGTAATAATAATAATAAGAAGAAGAAAACAATGAAATGCCACGCTGTTGCCATCTGTTCCGGCACGTCATGACAGTGGTTTTAAAAAGCTCCGGTTACCCCATACACATTGCAATGGATATTAGGTGTTTTCAGGTTTATTCACTCCGGAGACCGTTTCTGAAAACCTCCATTTTTGGGGGCAGAAAATGCTGTTTTAGTGTAGACGGAAGGTCAAAATGAAGAGAAAAAGGTTTGTTTTCAAAATTATCCAGCGTAGCGTGGACGTAGCCTGAACCAAAAGGAAGAAATACAATTAACAAAGAAAAACTGATTGACTGGAATGTGTGCATCCTCACATGCACGATTGCTGTCTCCTTTAAGTGGCCCACCTTCCAGAGTGCCCAAAGTCCGTGGCAGGGTCTGCAGTTGCGGCAGGGCCTCCCTCCTGAGGCGCCAGGGGCCTGTGTGTACTGGAAGAACCAGCTGAGAAAATCGTCGAACCAGAACCAAAGGACGTTCCTTTGGACCATACCTCTCCCAGTCAATGAGATATGAGACACTCCCCCACACCCGCTGAGATGCCAGGATGCGCTGCACAGAACCAACCAGGGATCTATCCACCAAGTGGGGAGGAGGGGGAGGGGGAGAGACTGGAGCAAGGAGGGGGTGGAAGTCATCGGCTTGAGCTGGGAAACATGGAACACTGGGTGAATCTTCATGAATGATGGCAGGCACAGACTATAGGAGGCTCTGTTGATAGCTTTCTCCACTATGGAAAGTCCCACATAACATGGGGCTAAATTGCAGCTCTCTACTGTCAGGAGCAGGAACTTCTGCATCAGTCTCTTGGTCAGTGAAGAGTGTGGTTGGAATCCCTTTTGGCATTCAAGGTGGGGCATGCCACTGGAGGACAGCTGAAATTATAGTTATAGTCATAGTCATACTTTATTGATCCCAAGGGAAATTGGTTTTCATTACAGTTGCACCTTAAATAATTAAATAGTGATAACACCATAAATAATTAAATAGTAATATGTAAATTATGCCAGGAAATAAGTCCAGGACCAGCCTATTGGCTCAGGGTGTCTGACCCTCCAAGGGAGGAGTTGTAAAGTTTGATGGCCATAGGCAGGAACGACTTCCTATGACGCTCTGTGTTGCATCTCGGTGGAATGAGTCTCTGGCTGAATGTGAGCAATCTGTGCCCAAACCAGTTGGGAGTTCTAGGATGCAGATTTGGAAGAGGCAAGGCAGCACAGGGTTGTCTCCTGCTCCTGGTTCACTCTCTCTGTCTGGCCATTAGATTGGGGGTGGAAAAACTAAAGAGAGGCTGGCTGTAGCTCCCAAAAGAGAACAGAAAACCTTCCAAAAATGGGGCATGAACTGTGGTCCGTGATCAGACACTACGTCCTGCGGGAAGCTGTGCAGCCGGAACACGTACTGAACCTTGAGGGTGGCAGTCTCACAAGCTCACGTTGTTCACAGGCTCTGCACCAGACACAAAATCCTGCAGAATTATCTTGTCAGAGTTCTTCATGATTGATTAGTTCAACAGTTTTGCCTCAAGTGCCACGTCCAAGAGCAGTGAGGTAATATTGTGGTTCTATGAAACCCTGGTTAGACCACATCTGAAATATTGTCTTCAGTTCTGGTTGCCTCATTATAGCAAGGATGTGGAAGCAGTGCAGAGGAGATTTGCCAGGATGCTGCCTGGATTGGAGAGCATGAGTTGTGAGGATAGGTTGAGTGACCCAGGGCCTTTCTCTTTGGAGCGAAAGAAGATGAGAGGTGACTTGATAGAGGTGTACAAAATGAAAAGAGACATTGCTGGAGCGGATAGCCAAAGACTCTTTCCCAGGGCAAAAATGGCTAATATGAGGGTGTGTTATTTTAAGGTGATTGGAGAGAAGTGTAGGGGATGTCACAAGCAATACAGCCAAAATACTGGAGGAACTCAGCAGGCCAGACAGCATCAATAGAAAAGAGACAACAGTCAACGTTTCGAGCTGAGACCCTTCATTAGGAGTCCTGATGAAGGATCTTGGCCCAAAACGTCGACTGTTTACTCTGTTCCATAGATGCTACCTGGCCTGTTGAGCTCCTCCAGCATTTTGTGTGTGTTGCTTTGGATTTCCAGCATCTGTAGATTTTCTCATGAGGGATGTCAGGAGCAAGTTTTTTCACACAGTGAGTGGTGGGGAGTGGAAAGTTTTGCTAGGGCAGGTGGTAGAGGCAGATACGTTAGGGACATTTAAGAGACTCTTTGATAGGCACATGGATGATAGAAACATTACAGGCTATGTGGGAGGAAAGCATTTGGATTGATCTTAGAGTGGGTTAAAAGTTCACATCAAAATCCCTGTATTGTGCTTTAGTATACTATGTTCTAGATTCTCAAGTAACCTTTTACTGTTTATAATGGGTATGTTAGTAAACTCTATGACAGGTTAGGAATCGGACTGTGAAGATGTGAAGATATGACAAGCATACAAATTTGGTTCCAGTCTGAAGCACCTATTAAGGTTTCAGCTGCCACTATTTACTTCCAGCTTTCAGGATCAACACGCATTTCTGATTTAATTTATATTTTGCACATCAGCCGAAAAGAGAGTTATGCCTCTGTGTGATCATTCCTCGAGCTGGATGCTCCATCTGGTGGCTAAATTGTAAAAAGGTGCACAAGTCCCTGGGGCTGTAGCTGAACCAACATCTTTGTCACTCAGAGCCAACACGATACCAGCTGCCGCATGTTTTAAGCCTGGTGGAAGGGGGAGTAGGTGGAGTCAAGAATAAGCAAAGGCCTGTATTAGACTAGCTTAAAAAGGGCTAACCACCCTCCATTTTACATTCAGCATAGCTATTCCCATACTAGGTGCACCTCATGTCTCCAACTAGCTTGGAGACCATCGCAATTACCTACATTCCATGTTTCCAACATTATTCCTAATGTGGCATGTGCATGCTGGTCGAAGATGACAACTTAGATTCAACCATTGTTTCCATATTTATTCAAATTTGAGCCATTTATCATGATAAAAAATAATCAGTTTGACAATGTTGGAGCAAAGACAGAGACATTGAGCTGAGATCTGTCAGTGCACCAAGTTTCTGTGAACATATCCATGGAGCATCAAGTAGATGAAGAATACCAAAGATGCATGTCTGAACAATTGTTGACATACAGCTGCAATGATAATAAAAGTGGGGTGGATACTTGCATGAAGTTATCACCTGTTACAGCAGCCGGGTGGATGAAGAAACAATTGTATCTGTTTTAGTTCCTCCTAAGAGTAAGCATGTTGGCGCGTGGCCAAGTGGTTAAGGTGTTCATCCAGTGATTTGATGGTCGCTAGATCAAGCCTTGGCTGAGGCAGCGGGCGTGTCCTTGAGCAAGGCACTTAACCACACATTGCTCTGAGATGACACCGGTGCCAAGCTGTATGGGTCCTAATGCCCTTCCCTTGGACAACATCAGTGGCGTGGAGAGGGGAGACTTGCAGCATGGGCAACTGCTGGTCTTCCATACAACCTTGCCCAGGCCTGCGCCCTGGAAACTTTCCAAGGTGCAAATCCATGGTCTCATGAGACTAATGGATGCCTATATAGGAGTAAGCAAGTTAAAATTCAGTGAAGGAGCCATGTATACCTCAGATAAATATTATGTGGCGATTTGTGACAAATATGATTATATGATATATATGTACAGTATCTAAAATACATCTTATGGAAATATATGTCTGATGATGAAATTCAATAAAAAATAAATTACAAAAAAAACTGATTTGCTCACAGGTAGCAGTTACTGCTACAGCATATCTCAAATTGTAGTTCTGTAAAGGCTCCTGCAAATTTTCATTAGAAACTAATTTCATTTCAGGAGAAAGAATGAGAACAGGAAAGCATTTGATTTCTTGAGAAGTATTATTGGCTGCTAATTAATTCGACAGCATCATAAGCTTTATGGCCATCTTCCCCACTAGTAGTTAACATCAGCTCTCATCACCCAGCTGTTCTCATGCTTGAAGTAACAAAATTAGCAGTTGTTAATGCAGCATAATGATATTAATGGATGTCAGTGCTTCACCTTGCCAGCTTCTAGGCATCCCCAGCTGTGTGCCTCTTTATATGGAGCTTTCTTTGGAAACAGTGGAAAAAAAAGCAAAGGGTATGTTAAAAACAGAGAATTTATCTTTTAGGGAGCTGTACAAAATCCAATTTATGTTTTCTTGTCCTACTGTCATCAATACTTGTCCTGCTGACATCCTTGGAGTTTCTTGTTTGGATGAGAACTTTACTTAATAGGTAGCAATAGTTGGATCAGGGGTGTCGCCATGCAGTCTTATGCTTATCTCTCTGATGTATAGGAAGGGATATGGGCCAAATTTGGGCAAATGGGGCTTCCTCAGATGGGAAACTTGAACCAGCTGGGCTGAAGCACCTGTTTCTGTAGTAAATCGCCTGCCTTTGGGAAAGATATCAATAAGCTTGAAAGAGTAAGAAAAATCACACAGATGTTGCCCGGACTTGAGGAGCTGAATTGCAGGGATAGGTTGAACTCTATTCCCTGGAGTTCATGAGAATGAGGGACGATCTTATAGAGGTATACAAAATTATGGGGGATATAGATAACATTAATGCATGCAGGCTTTTTCAATGAGCCTAAAGCTAGAAGTCATAGATTTAGAGTGAAAGGTGACATATTTAAGGGGAATCTGAGGGATAAGGACTTCATTCAGAGTGTAGTGCAAGTGTGGAACTCATAATTTATGTTACATGATTTACAAGTCAGCATGCTTCCATTGTGAAATTTCAGCACTGCCTGTGGAAGTGGTACATGCAGGATCAACTGTAACAGGTAAGATAAGTTTGGTTGAGCACTTGAATGACAGATATATGGAGGGCTACAGTCTATGTGCAGGTAGATGGGATTAGGCAAACCTGGCCAGCACAGAACAGATGGGCCGAATGTCCTCTTTCTGTGCTGCAGTGATTATGGCTTAAAACAAGGTGTAGATAACAAAAGAGTACTATGTTCCTAGAATTCTACATTCATAAGGAAGATCAGTTGGAGAGTGAAAAAATGATCCAGTAGGTAGGGATATCTGTACACACAAGTGCTATGTGTGTGTACTGACATCCACACAGCAGAGCGTGGTCTCCAATTCTCTTCCTTCTCCTTCACCAAGATCTCACTTAGTTCAGCCTTTGTGGCAGCTAACGTGAAATCCCGTATTAAAGGAAGTCACACACACACAACTTTCACTTCTTAATATAAAGTTTAGGACCTCAAACGTCAGGACCTTAATGAATAACCTCAACAGTGACAGAGCTGAACATAGCTCAGGAAATGAAACACTTTGATAATATTACCTTGAGTAAAATATGGGGAGCAGTAGACTGTCGACTCAAAGAACAACAGTAGATGCCCCTTCCTTTGGAAAGCCAAACATGAGGAGGAACTCTGTCTTCAAGCAGTGAGCAATGGCATGAAAAATAAGCTGATCTGGTTTCTCAGTGGTCTATCTGTGGGATAAGCAAAGGTTACATGATCTCCTTCTTCACTGTTACATGCAATCAATATTATAGGCACCATCATAAATACCCAAACCTGGAAGTCTGGATGAGGCCACAAAAGATATCAACCTTAAAATATCACAAGCTTGTATCTGGGAGGAAGACAAGCTGATAACCTTAGATATCTTTAATTATGGGCAGAAAGAATTGTATCTTTAAATTACACCACCCAGAATTCTTTTACCTGAATGATAAATACTTCTTGTTCATTTATGTCAGTGTCTTCTGCTTGAAATTTGTACCAGATTAAGATCAGAACTTCTTTGAATCACGTGTATCCTTTCCTTTCAATACATTAAAAGACAAAATTAAGAGTGTAACTGAGACTTTAATTAATTGATCAGGAAAAAAGGAAACAGAAAATGTAGGAGTGATATTACAGCATAATTATTCAGCAAAATAAATATTAAACATGCATTTTGTGGATCAATTCCATTCATGGCATTTCCTGGACACTTGTGCTAAACAATGTTAATTCAACCAAATCCAAAGGAGATTTCCTTCAGCTTTGCTATACTCACAAGAAGCTGTAGAATCACTTTAAGTCCTAAAATTCTCATAAGAAATCTGAAACTGTTCCACAATACCTTGCATGAAACTTCACAAGATAATTAACAAAATTACTGAAGCCAATCAAGGAAAAAAAACATAATCAGGCTATGTAATTTACAAGTCAGCACGTTTCCCATTATAAATTTTCACCACTTGTCATTAATTTGCATTTTCCCACATTTGTGCTTAGGAGTACCATTAGCAGAAAAGAAACCAGAATTCAGAATTAATGTGCTGTAATATTTTGCTGGGTCTTTTCACACACAGCTTTGGCCATGCATCATCTACTCTGTGGCATGAACTACTATCAATTCACACGTTCAAATATTTTGCAGTGTAGTATATTTTATACAAATAGCAATATTTGCAATTTCTGCAAAATAAATATTGGACCTTGTATGACATTTCGTGGCCACAAAATGAAACCCGATTAATGGAGTGCATTTCCTTTACTTAATAGGATTCAGAGCTCACTTAATAAAGGGTACATTTTAAAGAACTGTGCAATTGTTGTAATCATTCACTAATGACATGTTGGTCCATTTTCTTATGCTGCTTCATTGTATGCTCCAATGTTATTTCTACAAAAATTAAAACTATGTGGTATGTGCCATCCAAATGATAATTATTGCACAAGATTAAAGACAAACAAGTGAAAGAGTAGTAATGCTGACATAATGTGTCATTCCCCAATTATGGCTGAATATACAACAAGTTTGTATCGATATTATAAAACTAGTACATCCAACACTTATTTCTTTCTTGTAGGAGAGTAGAATAGAGCAGGAATGAGCAAGCAGTCCATCTGAGCAATAATAATTCTTCCATCCCAATCATAATTAAAATCCTTTAAACCTCCAGTGTCAATAAAAGATGTATCATTCTAATTCTTGAATATTCACATTTACTGCATCACTACCATCCTTTCCTTTACAGAATGTTGGCTTTTCTGACAAGGAAGACATTTATTTGCCATTCCAGGTTGTCCTTGAAATTGTGATAGCGAGTGATTGACTCTAAGGTGGAGTTTTCCAAAAAGTTAACAACTTCATGATTAGTGAAATTCCTATTAATCATTGACCTCTTATCCTGAAACATGTTGAACTTCTCCCCTAACCGGTCAAGTGAAACACCTTTTCAGCATTCACGACTGCCGCCCAGTGGCACTGATACCAATCATTATGAAGTGCTTTGAACAGTTGGTATTGGCACATATCAAAAACTCCATTCCTGCCACATTGGACACTCACCAATATGCTTACCGACAGAATCGCTCTAAGACAGATGTCATGCATCTGGTCCTGACATACCTAGAAAACAAGGTCACGTGTCAGAATGCTGTTTCTGGATTTTAGTTTGGCATTCAACACTGTTGTCCCATGAATCTTGGTGAACAAACTCTTGCTCCTCAGTCTTAATACACCGTTGCGCAACTGGGTGCTCCACTTCCTAACCAACAGATGACGGGTACTCAGAATGCACAATTGCTCCTCCCTCCCTAACATCCTCAACATGGGTACCAGCAGGGCTGCGTGCTCAGCCTATTGTTGTACATTCTGCTCACTCATGACTGCACAGCCAAGCACCCCAGTAATTATATGGTCAAGTTCGCCAATGCCACGAGAGTGGTGGGGCTCAACACCAACAATGATGAGATGGCTTCCAGAGAAGAGATGGAAGAGCCCGAGGCCTGGTGCCAGGCAAATAACTTCTTCCTTAATGTAAGCAGATGATTATTGACTTTAGGAAGACTTACATCACTTATACTCCTCTTTACATCAGTGGCGCAGCAGTGGAAACTACGAGCAGTTTCAAACTCCTGGTAGTGCACTGCTCGTACAACCTCTCATGGTCCCAGAACACATTCCACACAATAAGGAAAGTTCAACAATGTCTCTACTTTCTGAGGAGGCTGAAGAGAGATGGACCATGTGCATCTATATTCACATAGATGTGAGCATCCTAACAAGCTGCATCATGGCATGGTACAGAAACTGCACTACGGTGGATAGGAAGGCTCTACAATGGGTAGTCAAAACTAATGCATCACTGGCACCAGTCTACTCACCATCAAGGGCATGTATACAGAAAGGTGGCAGAAAAGGGCCTGTAACATCATGAAGTATCCCACCCACCTTGCTCATGGATTGGTTGTCTCACTCCCATCACGTAGCATCCATGCCAGGACAACCAAACTCAAAAACTATCTTTCCCAAGCGATAAGGCTGATCAACACCTCCACCTGCTAACCCACCCCTCCTCAATCCCAGCCACCACCAACACTTCATCATTTCCTGTCAGTCACCTTATGTACAGATACATCTGTGCCTATCATCACGTTATGGACATACAATCAAGCTTATGTATTTATACTTATTATGTTTTTATTATTATTAAGGTGTTTTTTTATTTTACTGTTTGTGGTTTTGTTTGCGCTGCATCAGATCTGGGATAACAATTATTTTGTTCTCCTTTAAATTTACGTACTGCAAATTACATTGAACAACCTCAAATCTTCAAACTTGAATCAAGCCCTCCAAGAAAGTTATATGTTTCAATAAGATACGTCCTCATTCTTCTAATTCCTGAGAAAAACTCACCACTCTTTTCTAGACATCATTACAGCCATGTGTAAAAACATAAAACATAACACTGAACATAAAATAGTACAGCACAAACACTGTTGTGCCAACCTTTTAACATACTCCAAGGTTAATCTAATCCTTCCCTGCCACATAGACCTCCATTTTTCCATCATCTCTGTGCCTACACAGGAATTTTTTAAATGTCTCTAATGCATATGCCTCTACCACCTCCCCTGGTAGGACATTCCATACACCCACTACTCTTACCTCTGATATTTCCATCCCCCCCCCCCCCACCTATACCTTTCTCCAAACACCATTATAACCCCTGGTATTAATCATTTCCACCCTATGAAAAAATCACTGACTGTCCACTCTACCAATGCCTCTTTTCATCTTGTCCACCTCTATCGTCACCTCTCATCCTCCTTAGAGAAAAGCCCTAGCTTGTTCAACTTATCCTCATAAAATTGTCTAATCCAAGCAGCATCCTGCTAAAATCTCCTCTACACTCTTCCTAAAGCTTCCAAGCCCTTCCTGTAATGAGGCAAGAAGAAATGAAAATGATACTCCAAGTGTGGTCTAACCAGAGTTATATAGAGCTGCAACATCACCTCGTGGCTCTTGAACTTAATCCCCTGACTAATGGAGATTAACAGCCACCTTCTTCTTCATGTGCCTTGCACCTTACATGCTTGGGCAATCATGGCTTTCCACATCCAGCGATCTCATGCAGCAACAATGATACCTTGCACACTTAGATCAGTTAGTTCTTTCACAGTATCCATATATTTTCTTCTTTGCCTTCCTCTACCGCGTTTCCCAGGCATACGGCCTTGTAATGTAAGGCATTCTATTTCTCCCTTTCTGATGACATGGCCTAGGAATTTAAGTTTCCTCTCATTTAATGTTCTCATTAAAGATCTTTTTGTATGGGCACGTTGGAGTACTGTCTCATTAGTTACCCTATCTCTGTATGAGATTTTCAGCATTCTTCTAAGAAACCACATTTCTGTTGCTTCTAAGTTTCTTTTGAGTTCTGATGTTATAGTCCATGTTTCGGAAGCATACAGCAAGATTGACTAGATGTAACATTTTAGTAGCCTAAGCCTTGTTGTCATAGAAATATGTCTGTTGGTAAAAATGGGTTTCATTTTTTGGAAGTTGGTTTTGGCAATGGCAATTCTTGTGATATAAAGCTACCCAGGTAATTAAAGCTGGTCTTTTGTTCAATCTCTTGGTTACCGATGTACAATTGGCAGTTGGGAGTATCCTGCTGTTTTGATATTACCATACATTTGTTTTTTTTTACAGTTGATGGTTAGACCAAAATCAGCACTTGTTTGTACTACATTGTCTAGGAGGATTTGTAGGTCTTCTGGAGCACTTGCTATTCGGGTAGTATTGTCTGCATTTCTTATATTGTTGATGTTAACACCTCCAATTTTTATACCATCTAGGTCTTCTATTTCTCTGAGAATCATTTCACTATAGATATTAAATAATTCCAGTGAGGCCACGCATCCCTGTCTAAATCCTCTTTGAATTTTAGTCCAACTGCTTATATTATCATCAATTTTTACCACCGCCATTTGGTTCCAATATAAATTTTGAAGCAATTGTTGGTCCCTTCCATCAATGTTTAGTTTAGTGATAATTTGAGATAATTTTTCATGTTGTACTTTGTCGAATGCTTTAGTGAAATCAATAAAACATTAAAAGACATCATTTTGATATTCAATTGCCCTTTCTGAAAGCATTCGTAGTATGAAAATTGCATTCCTAGTTCCTCTATCCTCAATAAACCCATATCATAGTTTATAAGTTTCTGGCCTTAACTTGTTTTTAATTCGATTCAGAACAATTCTCAACAAAATCTTTATTATGTGACTCACAAGACTGATTGTTCTATAATTTTTGCAGTCAATAGTTCCAGGAGTTTTTGGCAGAGTTATAAATACTGATTTCAAGAGATCATCAGGCAATACACAAGACTCATATATGCCATTAAACAGTTCAAAATGAATATCTATGCCCAGATCTTCTAGGGCTTGTATCATTTCCACTGAAATTTCATCAGGTCCAGTGGCTTTATCATGTTTCATGCTTTTCATTGCTTTAGCAATTTCTTCTTTGGTAATAGGTGGGCCAGAATTAGGGTGTTTAATATCTGGGGGTTCCCCTCTATTATCCTCAAACAGCTGCTCTATATACTGAATCCACCTATCACAAACTTTATCTGGATCTGTTAGCATGGATCCTTCTGCTGATCTTATGCATCCTGTAGAGGAGGTTTTCTTAATTCCAGTAATTTCCTTAATTTTCTTGTGCATTTCTTTGCTGTTGTTAATATGGCCTTCTGCTTCATTGCATCTTTGATTCAGCCATTCTTCCTTTGCAATATTGCACAATTGTCTGGTCTGTCTGTCTAGCTCTCTGTACTGCACTTCATTATTCTTCACTAACCTTCATCAGATCTAAAATTTCTTGGGTTATCCACCCCTTGCTGGTGTGTTGGATTTCTTGTACTGGGATTATCTCCTCTGCTGATTGCTGTATAGCATATTTAAATCTGTCCCAAATAGGTGATGTTATATTTTTGTTGAGATGTTCTTCTACAGCTGTCTTGAATTGTTGTTTAAGTATGCTATCTTTTTTAAGTTCTCCCAACATACACTTCTTTCTCTTTTTTCCACATTTCAGTTTCTTTAATTTTGTTTTAACAGTAGCTATTACTGGATGGTGATCTGAACCACAGTCTGCTCCTGGGTAGGCTTTAGAATTTGTGATATTATTTCTAAAGCATTCATTGATGGTAATGAAATCTATTTGATTCCTTGTTATATCTCCCGGGCTAATCCAAGTAAACAATCTACATGGATGGTTTTTATACCAAGTATTGGTGATCACTTGGTTGTTTCTGTTACACCAATCAGTAAACCTTTCTTCATTTACCTTTTTCTCCCCTAATCCAAAGGGTCCTATTATGTTATCAGCCCTTTCCTATCCAACTTTGGTGTTAAAATCTTCCATGACTAGTTTTATATCCTGAAATTTACATTGCTCATAAGCACTGTTGAGATCTTCATAAAACTTGTTGATATCCTCTTCATCTGCATCATTTGTTGGCGCGTAGGCTTAGATTATGCAAAAACAGCCATACACCTTCTTAACCACCACAAGATTCCCCTGTTCCTCCACACTGCTAAGAATCCCACTCTGTACTCTGCCTTCAACCTTCCAAAGTGTATCACTTCACATTTTTCCAGAGTGAACTCCATCTACCACTTCTCAGCCACCTCTGCATTCTATTAATGTTCAGTTGTAACCTACACCAACCTTCTATGCTATCTACAAAACCACCAACCTTCATTCATCTGCAAATTTAGGAAACCACCATTCCACTCCCTTATCCAAGTCATTATAAAATTCACAAATAGCCGGAATCGCAGGACAGGTCCATG
Source organism: Mobula birostris (assembly GCF_030028105.1). Taxonomy (NCBI): domain Eukaryota; kingdom Metazoa; phylum Chordata; class Chondrichthyes; order Myliobatiformes; family Myliobatidae; genus Mobula; species Mobula birostris. Next base: position 133,491,441 of record NC_092376.1, on the reverse strand, counting down.
TGGAACACCACTGGTCACTGACCTCCAGGCAGAATACACTTCATTTACAACTACCTGTTATATTTTGTAACTCCAAAACATTAAACTAATTGAAATAAATCACAGAGCTAGGAATAATATGTATACTCTAGTTTTGTTTTTACTTTAGTGAGACGCTCAAATACGATGTGGTGGTGTGATGATGTATACCATTCACATACTTTTACATATAACCTGCAGTGAAATATGCAAACAACAAAGAATGCTCAAATACTAATAAAATATTAAATACACAACACTTGTCTCCAACTCAATATAGAATGCATTTCAACTCAAATATGGAACATACAGTTCTGTGTGTGTGTGTGTGTATATATATATATAGGGCAATTTAAAATTTACTATGCTGTGGACATCTATATAGTAGCTGTGTTACATAATAGATGCAATCTTCCATCTCCATCTTTAGGTAGGCTTCAGCTAAGTCCACTTTGCTGAAGTGTTTCCCTCCAGAATGGTCTGCAAAGATATCCTCTGTCCTGCGCAAAGGAAAGTAGTCTACTTTCAGTAATGGGTTGTTGATGATCTTAAAATCATTGCAGTTCCAGACAGACACAACACTTCTTGGCAACTGGGTCCACAGGTATTGCCTTCTTCACTCAACTTTGGAAAGAATGTCTTCAGTGTCCTTACGATTCTAGCTCACTGGCTACTTTTTCGTGGATGTTATAAGGAACCAGATGAACTTTACAAAGCTTGGGTGTGGCATTTTCATTTAACACTACTTTACCCTTGGCATGTTTGAGTTTTCCAATGCCATCCTTAAACGCTGCAGTGCATCATCCAATACCTTTGTTAATTCATGTTCAGTTGATTCTATTTCAGGGGATGTGACATGCAAATGGTGGATGGGTTTCCAATCAAATTGTAGTTCTCACAGCCAATCACAGCCCCATAATGATGGCCCTCCTGTTTTTAACACATACATGCCTAATATGGCTTGTTAGTTTCAGTATTTCACTGTTATGAATGGCATGCCCAGAGAAGTTATCTTTACTCAAGTTTAAGTTCTCCTTTGAATCTCTGCAGGCTTCAATTCAGTATCTTCAAAATGCTGTTCAAACTCATTTTGCGGAATGACTGAAACAGCCAAGCTTGTATCCTATTCCATTTTAATTAATTTGCCATCTATTTCTGGTGTAAACCATATTGCTTGTCTCCTGCTAGCTTTCACATTATAAGCCTCAAGGCTCCCCTTTCCTGTGTCAATCTCATCATTATCAGATTTTACATCCAACTGCATGCAGATTGATGCTCTTTTGAAACTGCAACTCAACTTTTCATCTTTTTCATTTCCTTGTGCAGTCCATTTACTTTTGTCTGTTTGATATGCTCTTTGTATGAGTCCTATTTTGTTGCATTTTCTGCAAGTTTCACCTTTAAACCTGCATTGGCCTCGTGTATGTGAGCCCTACCACAATGCTAACGCAATATGTTCGGCCAGGTAGGTTTCTGTTTCGACATTGCAATTTTGTTTTATTCACTTTTATTCCTGACTACAACTCAGATGCATCTCTGTCTGCCTTTTCCATTGACCCAGCAACATCAACTGCACTTTTAAATGTGTGTTGTGTTTCAGCGAGGAGCCATTTTTGAATGCTTTCTTGTTGGATTCCACAAACCACCAATCTCTCGGTGCATCATTAAACCCATCACTGAACTGACAATGCTCTGACAACTTCTTCAATTCAGCCATGGACTCTCTTTCCCTTGAATTCTGCATATGAAATCTAATGCGTTCTGCAATCAACAATGGTTTCAGAGGGCAGCTTCAATGAGCTCATCTGCAAAACAGCTTAATTTCTTCCCTTGGTGGTTCCTACTCCCAGAGCTTACTGACTGGCTGTTTTTGATATCCCAGGATGTGGCCTGGAAGACTCGTGCCTTCAGGGTAAGGCCCTGCTGCCCTGTGGATGAACCCATTCCATGCCGGTGTCACTGACTGAGGCGTCGCAGGAGAAACGGAACTGCACGAACAGTGGATCAGCTATCAGAGGCCTCTGTACTTGGGCAATCACTCTGTCTGTCTGTCTCTTTCTCTCGATGGTGGTGAAGAGTTTGCTGCTGATTAGCGAGTCAGAGAACTTGGAATAAAAGCAACGTGGCAGACTGTAACATCATAATCAGTGAACTGTTTTGTTTTATTGGTCTCCCATCTTGCTGTGGAAAGGGGAACACCTCTCTGTCCCTCATTAGGGAGAGAGAGAGAGCCTGTGGCATGTCGAATTGTCAGGTGAACAATTAGTTTTAAGTTGGACTGCAGATCATGGTTTCTCTTCTCTTTGGGGGCTCTGCAGTTGCTTGCTTGGTGGGTAGTGGATGCTGATACATCCTGCTGAAATAATTGTGGGAGGAGGATGGGAACAGTTGATGCTTTGCTGATGTTTTTGCATAGGAGGGGAAAGGGGGTTTTGAGGTTCTAACACTTTACTGTCATTCATTCTTTGGGGTTCTCTTCTGTTTTTGTGAATAAAAGCGAACAGCAAGAATTTCAGGTTGTATACTGTATACATTCTCTGATATTAAATGGAACCATTGAACAATATCTGCAAAGCTCATCTCAGTTGATTTGGCTGGAGCAGTTAAACATCTAAGCAAACTGTATGCTCTTCCACCTATTACATTCAACAAAATTGTAGTCTTTTCTCATTGGCTATTCCCTTTGATATAAAAAACTTACGTTTACATTTATACTTGCTTTAAAATTCCGTTCACTCAGTATACATCAGCCAGTTATCTTTCGTACAATCAAACGCATTGATTTTCCAATGTTGCCAGTCATTTTTTCTTCCTTTTTATTTATGATCAATATTGCCCAGTGCTCACTGTTTATAAACCTAAGAAGTCAGTTGGTTTTATACTTTTTTCTTTTAAATCTGTCCCTTCCTGAAGAAACACGTGCTGTGCTTTTTTAAAAACTCAACCTTTTCTAGCTGCGCCATTTTTAAACTTGAACATCTCGCTGTGCTTCAACAAGCAGGTAGTCATTTCAGTTTTGTTTTAAAACTTATTCTTTGCCAATGTTATGATTAGTAATTCAAAAGCATAAAACTAATAGAAAAGAAACACGGAAGCCCAGGGAAAACTTATGTAGTCCAGTTTTGTTTTTACTTCTGTGTGATGCTCAGGAATGATGTGGTGAAATAATGATGTATGCCATTCACATACTTTTACATACAACCCATAATGAATTATGCAAACAACAAAGAATGCCAACTCAAACAATATATTTACAATTTCACTCAAATATTACTGAAATATTAGATACACAACACTACCCTCTGCTTTCTGTGGGCAAGCCAATTCTGAATCTACACAGCCAGGTTTCCTGGATAGCAAGCCTCCTGACTTTCTGAATGAGCCTTCCATGGAGAACCTTGTCAAATGCCTTACTAAAATCCATGCAACATCCACTGCTCTGCTGTCATCAATATATTTTCTCAAAGAATTCAATCAGTCTCATCAGACATGACCTACCCCTCACAAAGTCATGTTGAATATCCCTCTGGAATGGACAATAAATGCCATCTTTGTCAGCAAAGCCAATATTCCGTAAATAAAATGAATTTTAAAAATTGATTTCCAGTAGGAGTAGTGCAATGTGAGAATATCCTGGACAGTATTTCATCTCCATACCCCAGCACATTGACAGCAAAAAGAGTGTGCACTGCAGCCCAAGAACTGAATGCAGAAGGTTCTCTAATCTGTCTGACTCAATATCACCATAAATAAGTGATCCCTGAACTCAACCATCCCCTACGTCACATGGTATTTCTAAAATTATAAAATCAAATTCACCTGACAAGTGACAACTGTATGTCTTGAGATTTGTGCTTTTTTTTGTTAGTGCTGTACTGAGTCAAGTAAAATAAACTGTTTAATTTGGATATTTATACTGAGCTCTCAACTTTTAAAGAACTGGAATATAACTATCTCTTTGTTTCCTATGGAACAAGCTGCTGAGGAAGGGACCTTCATATTTGAAATGAACTATGTTAAAGTGCAATTTCTGTCAAATTTTCACACTGCCACCCATTTCAAACAATGAAATTGCAATAGGGGCAATAGAGTTTCATTAGCTTTCTCTGTTTTCTTTGCAGTGTTTTATTCTGATTTGCTTTGTTTAGTCATAGTGAAAATAGTACAGATTTAAAACAGTTTGGCTCGACCGGAACAGGGTATTATCAACATAATATATTTTAGTTCATGAAAAAAAACCTACTGGTGATTTCTAGCAAATCAATATATGTAGCCCATTCATTCAAAAATATACTCCACATTTTCACTGAGAAAAAAACAACTTCAATTTAGTATTAAATTGGATTATACCCTGGATTGGTATATTATACAATTCATTTTGCTTTCTCAGTCAAACACAGTTTGACATATATAACATCATTCAGGGAAATAGAAAGGTTCCCTTGATTATGTATGATGCAGATAGACATTGCAGTCAATATGTCAGGCTTATACTCACTGTTAGGTCAGAGGAGACTAAATATATTCAGTGTGGATTTACACTAATGTTAACCTCTAATATTTTAGTTGCAGCTGATCTAAGTTTAATGTAATTGCATGGGTGGTCATTTATTACCAGTGCAAGCAAAGAATCATTAATATCTCAGAATTCTTTTCTGAAAATGAAGAGGATGTAATAAATATATTTCCTTAACACTTAATGTTATATTAGTTTCCTTAATTCTATCATGTACATGAAAGCAAAACCAACTTCTTTTTAAAAAGCATGCTCCAGCTAATCTTACTACATTATGGTGCAACAAAAAAAAAGCTTACTTGGCAAACTAAAGCTTGGCAAGCATTAATTAATTCAACTACAAACAAAATTCAGTTTAAATTGGTAATCCACTTACTTTGCTCTTGGACTAAAATTAACAGAGCAAGGGCAACATTTCCTTCTTTAATGGCCCAGTATTTCCATTCCATTCGGATGGCTACACTGGCTGGACAGGGAGCAGGAGGTCTAAGCACACTTCAGGAAGCAGGAAAACAAAGCTTCTGGGCTACCATTTGACTGCTTACTAGTATCTCCTTATAAACTCCCTGTTGGCAACCTTTATTTCATAAAGAATATGCAAAATACCTTGCATTAATCATGTCTACTATGTAAATACTGTGCAAGCTATCTTTACACTGGGAAATTAATCTGGGTTTCAAATTGCACATTCAATGTATCAATTTGTGTAACAAAAATGATTACACTATTTGTCTTCAATCACATCTGCCACACCCTACAGTTAGGGAACATTTAATCGTTGTTCCTCACTAAGTATGTGCAATTAAATTGCAACAAATTCTTCTGACATGTTTGTATCTGTTGATGGAGTGGCAAATCATTGGTTTGAATGCTCGGATTTCTGCAAAAAACCAACATTTTTTTTATTTCTGTAAAATCGTTTTCTACAAAATACAGTGAATGATCAGATCCTGTAAAAATTCTATAATTAAAGAAATGTTAAGGAACAGAGATAATTAGACGCAAACAACAGGAATTCTGCAGATGCTGGAAATTCAAACAACACACATCAAAGTTGCTGGTGAACGCAGCAGGCCAAGCAGCATCTGTAGGAAGAGGTGCAGTCGACGTTTCAGGCCGAGACCCTTCGTCAGGACTAACTGAAGGAAGAGCGAGTAAGAGATTTGAAAGTTGCAGGGGGAGGGGGAGATCCAAAATGATAGGAGAAGATAGGAGGGGGAGGGATAGAGCCAAGAGCTGGACAGGTGAGAGGCAAAAGGGGATACGAGAGGATCATGGGACAGGAGGTCCGGGAAGAAAGACAAGGAGGTGGAGGGGGACCCAGAGGATGGGCAAAAGGTATATTCAGAGGGACAGAGGGAGAAAAAGGAGAGTGAGAGAAAGAATGATGTCTACTATAAGCCTACTGACTCTCACAGCTATCTGGACTATTCCTCTTCTCACCCTGTCTCTTGCAAAAACGCCATCCCCTGCTCGCAATTCCTCCGTCTCTGCCGCATCTGCTCTCAGGATGAGGCTTTTCATTCATGAAGAGGGAGATGTCTTCCTTTTTTAAAGAAAGGGGCTTCCCTTCCTCCACTATCAACTCTGCTCTTAAACGCATCTCCCCCATTTCACGTACATCTGCTCTCACTCCATCCTCCCGCCACCCCACTAGGAATAGGGTTCCCCTGGTCCTCACCTACCACCCCACCAGCCTCCAGGTCCAACATATTATTCTCCGTAACTTCCGCCACCTCCAACGGGATCCCACCACTAAGCACATCTTTCCCTCCCCCCCCTCTGCATTCCGCAGGGATCGCTCCCTACGCAACTCCCTTGTCCATTCGTCCCCCCCATCCCTCCCCACTGATCTCCCTCCTGGCACTTATCCGTGTAAGCGGAACAAGTGCTACACATGCCCTTACACTTCCTCCCTTACCACCATTCAGGGCCCCAAACAGTCCTTCCAGGTGAGGCAACACTTCACCTGTGAGTCGACTGGGGTGATATACTGCATCTGGTGCTCCCGATGTGGCCTTTTATATATTGGCGAGACCCGACGCAGACTGGGAGACCGCTTTGCTGAACATCTATGCTCTGTCCGCCAGAGAAAGCAGGATCTCCCAGTGGCCACACATTTTAATTCCACATTGCATTCCCATTCTGACATGTCTATCCACGGCCTCCTCTACTGTAAAGATGAAGCCACACTCAGGTTGGAGGAACAACACCTTATATTCCGTCTGGGTAGCCTCCAACCTGATGGCATGAACATCGACTTCTCTAACTTCCGCTAAGGCCCCACCTCCCCCTCGTACCCCATCTGTTACTCATTTTTATGCACACATTTTCTCTCACTCTCCTTTTTCTCCCTCTGTCCCTCTGAATATACCTCTTGCCCATCCTCTGGGTCCCCTCCCCCCCGTCTTTCTTCCCGGACCTCCTGTCCCATGATCCTCTCGTATCCCCTTTTGCCTATCACCTGTCCAGCTCTTGGCTCCATCCCTCCCCCTCCTGTCTTCTCCTATCATTTTGGATCTCCCCCTCCCCCCCCAACTTTCAAATCTCTTACTCACTCTTCCTTCAGTTAGTCCTGACGAAGGGTCTCGGCCTGAAATGTCGACTGTACCTCTTCCTACAGATGCTGCTTGGCCTGCTGCGTTCACCAGCAACTTTGATGTGTGTTGCATAGATAATTAGAATTCTCTTTGTTTTTTTGTTCAAGTATAGGATGCACTAAATGGCAGTACTAATGCAATCCAAAATTTTCAGTCGCTTCAAAGTTGGCAGGAGAAATTGAAATTCTTGATTTATTTCAAACTGGCAAAGTCTTTGCTGGAAATTGTAAGTTATGCCATCTTTCCCTTGATCATTCATGAGGAAGTTGAGATCTCAGCAATTTGATTCTGATTCAAAAGTTTGGGTTGAGCTGAAATATTCAACGTATAAAGAGGCTTTTTCACACATTCTGAGCGCATGCACGTTGGCATGCTCTGGTGCTCTCATCTTATGTTCTCGGGAGTGAAATGAATAAATTAAAACTCTGCCTGAGCAAATATTGATGAGGATTTAAAGCTGATAGTGGAACTTAAAATAATTTTTGTAAGCCAGACTCCGTATAAGGGAAGTATTTGGACAGATAATTAAACTTTTATGTATGATTCCAGAATAACTTTTCTTTAAATTTTCTTGTAGCGTTATATTTTTTTTTAAATTTCGTCTGATTCGGCAGATAATCTGACAATATATTTTTAACATTGAGCGTTTGCATGTTGCTTGACGCTGAAGTTTAAAACCAATCCCACAACTACCCTACATTACTTTTACCTTGCGGTCACTACTCTTGAACTCTGAAAGCGGGCAACTGTGTTTATACCTACGGTATATTATTGGCCCTGCGGTGGTAGCAAAAATTATACTCTCTTATGTATCCGGTAATGGGAGTTTATAATTCGTATTTAAAACAGCGGGATTAAAATAAAGTATTCATTTCGGTTTTAGATAAATCCATCGTAACTAGTTTATTTTTAACCTAGCATTAGTCGTTACAGCGATGAATATCTGTGCCGCGTAAAATATAGGTAACACTTTAACAAGGTGGAAAGGCTCTAAGGATATCAAAGAGAAAATTGCTCAAGCGTTGGGATTGGACACGTTTACTTCTTGTAAGACCATAAAGACTTGGAATAAAAAAATTTCCGCTAAAAACGTGTACACATTTCTGGAATTAAGGAGGTTTATTAAAAACATTATCAGTCATTTTCCTCACAATTACTTGCAAAACACTTTCTGCACCTCCAGCTCGAGTTTCTCAGGAGACTGCATCGTTAAACTGAATAAATAAGCATTTGCAGACGCCACCTCTATCAAACAATATAGGATGGGGGCAGCTGTCTCGCCTGTTCTCACCCGATTGAATTGCTGAGATTAGAACATCCCACAAATTGTGCTGTGGCTGTAATCAACTGCCGTGCCCATCAGAAGATAAATGAGTGGATAGAGTCCCACAGATGGTAACCGACTAGCCAGCCTAGAGCAATCTACCGTCAGAGGATCGATCAAAGGCCTGGCAGTGGGGTATGGATGTATAGGGAAAGAGGTCGGAATGCAGAGGGAATTAAGAATAACCAGCAGAGAGGTGGCAAATTCCAATTGATTGAAGAAGAAAAGAAACAGAGAAGAATTTTTTTAACTTTTTTAAAAATGACAATAGAATTCCCAACGTGCACTATTGGAGTTGAAACACCTGCCATTTTACCTCTTCCCAGAGACCTAAACATTTCTTCCAGGTTAAAAAAAAACATTTACACTTTTTCCCAAACTATATACTGTTCTGGTGCTTACATTGAAGAATCTGAACTCAGATTGGGTCCTCATTTTGCAAAACAACTTCACTCAGTTTGCAAGTTGAACTAATAGATGCTTTCACTTCTATATCCAACCCTAATTTCTGCCTTTGGCCTCACAGTGATCCAGTGCAACTCAATGTAAAATATACCATTTCTTATTTAAGACTATCAGCCCATAGAACTAACACAGTTTTTCTCTCTACAGAAATGCTACCTGACCTGCTAAGTATTCTCTTTTATTTCATAATTCTAGTGATGCACAGTTCATGGTTCCAGCTTTCAGGCAGGGAGAAGAGAGGGAAATCTCCCTCTTTATGATGGATCAACTATGATGACAGCCTTTACAACCCTCTCTCAGATGTACAGACATAATTTCCAACACAATCCTGACCTCCCCACTCACCATCATCCAAAGATCTAAAGAGTCCTAGGTGAGGGAAAGGTTCACGTGCATCTCCTCTGACCTTTTCCATGGCATTCAGTGGTCCCGATGTGTTATTCTCCCCATCAGCAAGACCAAGCATAGAACTGGTGACTGTTTCCCAGAGCACTTCTGGTCAGTCTGCAGTGGGCTTCCCAAGCTCTCAGTTACCAACCATTTTAACTCTCCTCACCATTCCCACACTGACCTGCCCACCTCTGCCTTCTCTACTGCCACAACAAAGCCCAACACAAACTGGAAGAGCAATATCTTATATTCCACCTGGGTAGTCTACAACTTCATGGTATGAATATTGAGCTTATAGTCCACCCCCCCCCACCTTTATTTCCTCTCCACCACCCATCTCCTACTGATCATCTGGTCATCCCATTTTCGTTCTTTTCCACCCTCTCCCAACCTTCCTCCCACCCATCTTTGTCCCCTTCCCCTCTTCCATCCACCAACTTCCCTCACCACCATCTGGTTACATCTGTCCTTTGCCTCCTTTACTTATCAGAATCCACCACTAATTTTCCTGCTTATCTTCCTCCTTCCTCCAGCAAATGTCTCCCATCTTCCATTCCCCTTCCTCCCACCTCCCTCTGTAGCAACACACACAAAAATGCTGGAGGAACTCAGCAGGATAGGCAGCATCTACGGAAATGAACAAACAGTCGACATTTCAGAGCGAGACCATTCTCAGAACTGGAAAAGAAGGAAGAATATGTCAGAATAAAAAGTTGGGAGGAGAGGAAGAAGGATAGCTAGATGGTGATGGGTGAAGCCAGGTGGGTGGGAAAGATAAAGAGCTGGAGAGAAAGGAATCTGATAGGAGAGGAGAGTAGACCATAGGAAAAAGGGGAGGAGGAGAGGACCCAGGAGGCAGGTGACGAAAGTGGGGAATAGAAGAAAAGTGGGGGGGATTTATTTTTTGCCAGAAGGAGAAGTTGATATTCATGCCATCAGGTTGGAGGTTACCCAGAGGGAATGTAAGGTGATGTTCCTCCTCCCTGGGGCTGGGACAAGAGGAGGCCATTGTGGCACCCCATATTGGAGTGGGAATCGGAATTGGAATTAAAATAGTGGACACCAGGAAGTTCCGCTTTTGGTGGATGGAGTGGAGGCGATCGACTAAGTGGTCCCCCAATTTACAATGGGTTTCACCAATGTAGAGGGGGCCGCATCAGGGGCATCGGACGCAACAGACGACCCCAGCAGATTCGCAGCTGAAGTGTTGCCTCACCTGGAAGCACTGTTTGCGGCCCTGAATGGACGTGAGGGAGGAGGTGAATTGGCAGCTGTGGCATTTTGCCTGCTTGCAAGGATAAATAGCAGGAGGGGGATTAATAAGGAGGGAGAAGTAGACAAAGGAATCACAGAGAGAGTGATTACTCTGCAAAGTGGAGAGAGAGGGAGATAGAGATATGTTTGGTAGTAGGATCCCTTTGGAGATGGTGGATGTTGTGGAGAATGATGTGTTGGGTGAGGAGGGTGGGTAAGGACAAGAGGAACTCTATCACTGTTAAAATGGCGGAAAAATTGGGTAAGTGTGGATGGTCGGGAACTGGAGGAGATGCAGTTGAGGGCATGGCAGTACATCTGTGTTGCATAGACATAAGAGATCCTGCAGATGCTGGAAATCTAAAGCAATACACACAAATGCTGGAGGAATTCAGCAGGTCAGGCAGCAAATGAATGATCTATGTTTGGGCCAAGACCCTTCAATAGATGCTGCCTGGCCTGCTAAGTTGCTCCAGTATTTTGCTTTTCCCCCTCACTCTTTGTCTACCTCCATCTACCATTCACCTGTGTGGTAGAAATGGTTAAAGCTCATGTATACTGGGATACTTGACCATTCTGGGACAGCTGGGCTTAAGACCGCCAATGCGTGTCTAGAATAACCCTGGATGATAAGTGCAGTACCAGGAACTCCAATTAATAAGGTACTAGGCCCCAGGAACCAGGAGGGAGGATGCGTCTGGGGTAAGTTATGAGACCTGATGACAGGGAACAAAGAGGACAGTTGGACTCACGCTGAGAGAATAATTGACATGTCTTTTAAGCAACTGATCATGTACTGACCGTGGGATACCAAACAAAGTTATGTGAAGTTGTTTGTCTTGCTATATAAATAGGAGCTTCTGTGTAACCTAGAAATCAGAGTTCTGGTGGTGGTGGAGACAGCTGCAGGCTCTCCATGATATCATGTTAATAAACTCTTAAAACGAAATTCAAAGTCACTCTCAGTGTTCTTAGTTAGTGTTTCCACGACAACCTGCCATCCACACTTCCAGCTCCACCCTCATTCACATCCCCTACCTGGTACTACCTACCAGTCATGTTATACCCTTCCTCAATCCACCAATCACATTGCAGTCTTTTCCTCCACTTCCCTTCACCTCTCAGTGTCGGCCTTATTGCTTCTCCACTCTCACGTGATGCAGACTTACAGCCTGAAATATTTCTTTTGTCCCATCAATGCTGCTTGACCCACTCAGTCCTTCCAGCAGATTATGTGATGCTGTTTATCTCTTTTGATAAGAACCATTTCTAGAGTCCACAAAACAGAAGGATTTAACGATATTGAAATGTGAACAATGGGTAAAGATGAATATGTTCTTGGGAAGGGACTGTATATTTCATGGGTAGCAGTTGGCAAGGTCAGAAGTCTGGAATTTTTTTTAGGAAAAGGCTGATAATGACAGATCTGAAAAGGATGAGGCCAGTGGCTAAGTGCTGATAAGAGGTCCTGGAAGTGAAGATGCATGGTCATCAAGTGAAAATAGCTGTGAAAGAGCAGTTGGTTCCCCTGAACAGGATGAGTTGAGAAGGCGTAAAGAGAGAACTAGGGGAAACTAGGCAAAAATGCAACAGCTGGGGCATACAAGTTTGATGTGAAAAGCGAAATAAGGTAAAGCTAATTGGATGTAACTGTATTTTGTGACAGGAAGAATATAAGCTCCCTGGATTTGAAATAAAATTATTATTTTATGGATAGTGTAATCTAGCCCAGATGAACCAAAGGCATTGATTTTAATCTATTTTCTATAGTGTGAACATTGTTAATTAAGTCATGAATTTTAAAAATATTAACAATATTTTGTAAAAGTGTTTATTAACATCCTTAAGGGAATAAACACTCTGGTCTACATATGATTCCAGACACACAGTAATGTTATTGACCTCTCTCAATAGGCTTAGTGACCCTTTTGATATGTCAGACTGATAACACCTTAACCATCTAGTTCTGAGTACCTGCGGTAAATGACCATCTTACAAACATACAGAGAAAGTCATTTAAATATTGGCCTTGCCACCAATTACCACATTACATGAGAAAATAGAAGAATAATTCTAAAGAACATTTTCCAATGGCAAAGTGGACTGAGATATTTGAAGCAATGTTGTTAATAAAGCTCATAATATATGGAGAAATTTTACTACGCATTCTTGAATCTAAAGCTGAACTACTGGAGTATTATAAATGCTATCAATATTTAATTAAGGTAGGTGCTGAGAATTTAAAGTACTTATAGACTCATAATTGTGCTCAGGCTGACTTTACCACCTCCCTACATAACAGTAAAGGAAGAATATTTAATCAGGTAAGGTTTCCCATAAATGTTGGTTAAACTGTAGTTCAATGACCACTATAAAAATGAAAATTTGTCTAAGTAGGGAAGGTTACCAGATATGTAATGGAGAACAATATATTTTAAATATGATTGTTTCAGGAAAAGTATATGGGAAATGAAGGAAAATAAATGTTTATAAAGTCATGTGAAAGTCCAGAGCAAAGTAACATCAGATCTTCAATATAGAAACATATTTCAATTGGTATATTTAATGTCAGACAAATGTATACAATATACATCCTGAAATTCTTTCTCTTCGCAAACAGCCATGAAAACAGAGGAGTGCCCCAAAGAATGAATGATAGTTAAAACATTAGACAGCAAACCCCCCCCAGCTCCCCCCTCACAGCCCACAAGTGTTGTCACACCTTCTAGTTTTAATATAGTATGCTCACATTATGCTGCAGAACAACACAAGCCGCAAAATAAAACAAGACAGGATAAGATCAGCAAAACAAGTCCCTTTCTCACCCACCCGCCCCCTCACACACACCGACAAGCCACTAGCCCCAGGAAAGGTCCAATCCTTGGCATCAGAATCTCAGACTCAAAGACATCGGGTATTGGGCATCCACCTCCAGTCCCTGGCTCAGACTTGCAGACTGACCTCTATCTCCAGTCTCACTGAATTTAGTCTTCAACCCTTCAGGTTTTCTACCTCTGGACTTGCCAAGCTTCGGACTCCAGTCTGTTGCCTTGCCGACCTCTTGGTATCGATTCCAGGACTTGTTGATCATGGGTTTGCCTCCACCGATCTGACTTCTAGGATCGCTAACCTTAGGCCATGGAGTGCTTCAGGCCTCGTCTTCCTGATTCACATGGACCTCTGACCAGGCTTCTGACTTGGAATTCACTAACCTGGGGATTGCAGATCTCTTCAGCCCCTGTCAACCTGACCTTCAGGATTGTTGACCTTCAACCATAGAGTGTTCCAACCTGAACTCCAAACTCAGGCTCCTGCCCCTAACTCTTCATCCCTGTTCCTAAACCCTAACTGCTTTGTGGTCTCCAAAACCATCACTACGAATGTTTAAAACAACAAAATCTAAGTCACAACATTGACGGACCTCACAGCTCAGTGTCATCTTGATAGTCATTGCCTTCATTCTGAGAAACAACCTTCAATCACCAATCTCTGTTTCCTACCTCCAAGCCAATTTTAAATCTACCTAGCCAGTGTCACAGTGAGTGCTGTCATCGACTGAACCCAGGTGTGGAAGAATGGCAGACTCCCACTTAGAGACAGAAACAAGAGGTTTTACAGAGGAATGCCAACAGAACATTGGTGGCATGACAGAGTGACACTGTGAGACAAATAATTCCTAACACAAGGACTGCATGAAAAGTGCTGAAAGGGAGTCCACTTTAAATAATCATAAAAAGCGTAAAACCCGTGCCCATCACAATTAACGACAAGATTAAACAGAAAACACAAGGGCTTAATGACTCCCATTAAGCCAATTAGTAAATACAGGTGCTTAAGAAACCTAGAAGTCCAACACTTTATGTCATAGTCATAGTCATAGTCATACTTTATTGATCCAGGGGGAAATTGGTTTTTGTTACAGTTGCACCATAAATAATTAAATAGTAATAAAACCATAAATAGTTAAATAGTAATATGTAAATTATGCCTGGAAATAAGTCCAGGACCAGCCCATTAGCTCAGGGTGTCTGACCCTCCAAGGGAGGAGTTGTAAAGTTTGATGGCCACAGGCAGGAATGACCTCCTATGACGCTCTGTGTTGCATCCCGATGGAATGAGTCTCTGGCTGAATGTACTCCTGTGCCCAACCAGTACATTATGTTGTGGATGGGAGGCATTGTCCAAGATGGCATGCAACTTGGACAGCATCTTCTTTTCAGACACCACCGTCAGAGAGCCCAGTTCCATCCCCACAACATCACTGGCCTTACGGATGAGTTTGTTGATTCTGTTGGTGTCTGCTACCCTCAGCCTGCTGCCCCAGCACACAACAGCAAACATGATCGCACTGGCCACCATAGACTCGTAGAACATCCTCAGCATCGTCCAGCAGATGTTAAAGGACCTCAGTCTCCTCAGGAAGTAGAGACGGCTCTGACCCTTCTTGTAGACAGCCTCAGTGTTCTTTGACCAGTCCAGTTTATTGTCAATTCGTATCCCCAATTGTCAATTGGTATGCCAAAGAGGCCCACGGGTCTCATAATAGCTAGCCCTCTTGGTATTCCATGGGACGTTACATTCCAGACCACCTACCATTATAGGAACTTTTCAAAGACATTGCTAAAGTCCAGATAAACAATACCTACTGCCTTACCCTCATCTACCTTTTTGGTTACCTTTTTTAAAATATCTAAACTATTCATCAAGCAAAACTTTGCACAAAGCCATGCTGACTCCTACTAATCTGACAATATCTATCCAAATGCTGGTAGGTCCTGTACCTCAGCTTTCCCTTCAGTAACTTCCTCATGACCAATGTCAGGCTGAATGGCCTGTAGTTCCCTGCCTTGTCCTTGCTACCCTTCTTAAAAAATGGAACAATATTAGCATGAACTTCACAAGTGGCTAACAATTAAACAAATATCTCAACGAGGGTATCACAAGTGTCCGCAGCTCACCTATCAGCACTGATCCCGAAGATGCCACAATAAGCTTGTTAATAGAGTCTTCTGTTGAGAACCAAGCTTCTAAGAATTCTCTTGATTTCTTGTTTTGTGCTCCTGTCAGGATTTCTGTAGAGGAACCAATGCTCACAACGATTGATAACCAGGCATACAGGCCAGCGGAGATCACTTAGCTATCTGGTTGGCCAGGACCCAATGGAGACCAGTGCAACAGCCAACCAATCAGAATCACGGGTCAGACACGAGCACTCAGCAGAAACAGCATTCAATTACACACTGATGATGTCACCTCGACTGTTGATGAAAGGTTTGTGATCAAACCTTCCGGCTCAGTGAACATCAGCCAACAGACAAGCACTCAACCCAAGCTACCAATCTTCTCTTTCATTTCAAACAGCCTATGCATTTATTCCTTTCAGCAAAATGCACTTCCTACACTGTACTACATTTGTCATTTTTTGCCCATTCTTCTAATCTGTTAAAGTATTTCTGGAGACTCCCTGCTTTTTCAACACCATTTTTGTATCATCCACAGACTTAGCCACAAAGCCATCGATTCCACTATCCAGATCATTACCAACATGAAAGTCAGACCCAACGCTGACCCTTGTGGAACACCAATAGTCACCAGAGATCAATCAGAAAAATCAGAAAAATCACTCTGCCTTCTGCCAACCAGTCAATCTTCTGTCCATGTTAGTACATTTCCTGTAACACCATGGGCCCCTATCTTGTTTAGCAGCCTCATGTGTGGCATATTATCAAATGCCTTCTGAAAATCCGAAGTACACATCCACTGACTCTCCTTTGTCTATTCTGCCTGTTACCTCCACAAAGGATTCCTACAGATTTGCAAGGTTCGGTTTGTCTTCAAGGAAACCATTCTGACTTAGGCCTATTTTATCATGTGTCTCCAAGTATCCCAAAACCTCATCCTTAATAATAGACTCCAACACCTTGCCTCTGAGGTCAGGCTAACTGGCTATCATTTCCCGTCTATTGCCTCCACCCCTTCTTAATAAGTGGAGTGGCGTTCATGATTTTCAAGTCCTCCAAAATCCAAAATCTGCTGATTCTTGAAAGATCACTAATAATGCTTCCACTATCTTTTTATCTACCTCTTTCAGAACCTTAGGGTTTAATTCATCTGGTTGAGGTTATTTAGTAATAGTGACTACACTCACTTCTGCCCCCTGACTATTCTTAAATTTCCAGCATATTGCAGGTGTCTTCTATAGTGAAACATATCTACTCAGTTTGTTCACCATTTCTTTGTTCCCTGTTACAGCCTCTCCAGCATCATTTTCCAGGGGTCCAATATCCAGTCTTTCCTTTTTTACTGTTTATACTTATAGCTGAAAAAAACATTTGGTATCTTCTTTTATATCTTATCTAGTTTACCTTCATATTTAATCTTTTCTTTCCTTAATTGCTTTTTGATGTTTTTTTAAAGCTTCCTTATCCTCTAGACTCCCACTAATTGTTGCTATATTATATGTACTCTCTTTTGCTTTTATGCTGCTTGTGACTTCCCTCATCAGCCACAATTGACTCATCCTCTGTCCAGAATGCTGCTGCTTCTTCACAATGAATTGATCCTGTGTCTTCCAAATTACCATCATCCCTGCTACTATCTTCATCCAATCAAGTTCAGCAGGTTCCTCTTTCCTGCCTCTGTAGTCACCTTTACTCTACTGAAATACCAATACATTGAATTTTAGCTTCTCCCTCTCAACCCTGCTGGGTGAACTCTGTCATATGATCAGTGCCTCCTAACGGTCCCTTTATTTTAAGCTCGCTAATCAAATCTGGTTCATTACACAACACCTCATCCAGAATTGCCTTTTCCCTAGTGGGCTCAATCACAAGCTGCTTTAAAAAGCCATCTTACAGGCTTTCTACAAATTCCTTCTCTTGGGATCCAGCACAAAACCTGATTGTCCCAATCTACCTGCATATTGAAATCCCTCATGACTATCATATTGTAGCTCTTTTTCCTACGCCTTTTCTGTCTCCTGTGGTAATTTGTACCCCACACCCTAGCTACCATTCAGAGACCTGTCTGTAATTCCCATTAGGGTCTTTTTAATCTTGCAGCTTCACAAGAATTCTACATATTCTGATAATATGTCACTTCTTTCTATGGATTTAATTTCATTGTTTTTAACCAACAAAGCCACCCCAACCGCTCTGCCCATCCTCCTGGCTTTTCTACACATGTGTGTCCTTGGATGTTAAGCTCCCAACTGTGATCTTCTTTCAACCATGACTCTGTGATGCCTCAATGTCACATCTACCAATTTCTAACTGCACTCCCCATCATCTACCTTATTTCATATACTGTGTGCATTCATATATAACACATACAGTGCTGAATTTACCACACTTCTCAATTTGTCTCCATTTAGGTTAAAGCCCAATCCATAGCCCCAGTGATGTCATTCACCAGGACCCTGGTCTCAGTATGGTTCAGGTGGAGCCCATCCCATTGGAACAACTCCCTTCTTCCCCAATATTGGTGTCAGTATCCCATGAATTTAATCCTACTTCTATCACACCAGTCTTTGAGCCATGCATTTATCTCTGATTTTATGCACCATAGTATAACAGTTAGTGTAATGCTGTTACAGTGCCAGCAACCCAGGTGCAATTCTGCTGCTGTCTGTAAGCAGTTTTTACACTCCCCCTGATTGTTAGGGCTTCCTTCTGGTGCTTCACTTCCTAGAGACTTAAAGGTTAGTTGTTTAGTTGGTCACATGGTTGGGTGACATGAGTTCGTTGGGCCAGAAGGCTTGTTGCTGTGCTGTATCTCTAAATACAAACAAACAAACAAATATATAAAGAGATAGGCAAATAAATAAATAAACCCCGCGCCAATTTCCCTGTGGCGCATTTAACAATCAAGGGACTATTGGCTTGTTGGTTCTGTATTTTCATTTAGTCCCCAGCTGCTCAAATTCCTTCAGCAGAACCCCTATCCTTGTTCCCAGATGGACCCTGACAATTGGATCTATCCAAACTCTTCTGTAGGTCAGTTGAGATGTTCCAAACCCAGGCATCAGGCAGACAACACAGTCTTTGGAACACTCAGTCTTGTGATCAAGAATAGTGTCTTGACTATGCTGTCCTCGATTACAACTATGTTTCTCTTCTCTCCGCCCTTTGAACTCATGGCTCCCTGAACCATGTTGCTACATTCATGCTCATCCTTCCTATAGCAACCTCTCTCATCCTCACAGGGAGCAAAACTTCAGCGTCAAAATCATCTCTATGCACTGCAGTTACGCCCCCTATCAAAAATGCAGCACCCATCCTCATTAAATAAATAGTTTAATCAATTATTCCTTTTTCTCCGATTACTCTGTTGAACTTCATCTCACAAGCTACTGCTTTAACCCATGACTTGCTCCTGCTCAGAATCCAAACCCCCTGCCAAACTACTTTAAACCCTCCCATGTAACACCAGCAAATTTCCCTGCAAGGATGTTGGTCCATCTTTGGTTCACATGCAATACATTCCTCTTGTACATGTTGCTTCCACCCCGGAAGAGATCTGTATGGTCCAAGAACCTGAATCCATATACTAAATAATAGCATTTAATTAACAGCACACACAAAATGCTGGTGGAATGCAGCAGGCCAGGCAGCGTCTATAGGAAGAAGTACAGTCGACATTTTGAGCCGAGACCCTTCACCAGGACTGACTGAAAGAAGAGTTAGTAAGAGATTTGAAAGGAAGGGGGAGGGGGAGATCCGAAATGATAGGAGAAGACAGGAGGAGGAGGGATGAAGCTAAGAGCTGGAAAGTTGATTGGCAAAAGGGATACAGAGTTGGAGAAGGGAGAGGATCATGGGACAGGAGGCCTAGGGAGAAAGAAAGGAGGAGGGGAGCCCAGAGGAAGATGGAGAGTAGGCAAGGAGTGATTGTGAGAGGGACAGAGAGAGAGAAAGGGGGGGGAATAAAAATAAATAAGGGATGGGGTAAGAAGGGGAGGAGGGGCATTAACGGAAGTTAGAGAAATCAATGTTCATGGATTGACATATCAGAATGGAAATGGGACATGGAATTAAAATGTGTGGCCACTGGGAGATCCTGCTTTCTCTGGCGGACAGAGTGTAGGTGTTCAGCAAAATGGTCTCTCTATCTGCGTTGGGTCTTGCCAATATATAGAAGGCCACACTGGGGCACCGGACGCAGTATATCACCCCAGCCAACTCACAGATGAGATGTCGTCTCACCTGGAAGGACAGTAATTGGCAGTAGTGTTTGTAATAAAACATAATTTTAGGACATTTGAATACTATTACTGAGGGTAGGAAGATAAATGATTTATACCTTGTTCATTGAATTTCAGTGAAACAAGGAGCATGGAACCTTGAGGATGCCTGAAAGATAGTTAACCACAAGTTGGGCTGAATCATTTACCAAACCACGGAGGAAACGTGAAGTTGGAGTTAAGCCCCTTAGACAAAAGAAGGGCACAAGACCTGTTCTGGGTCGCATCGATGAAGTTGGATAAGAACAAGCATCAGGCCTTAAGTCCTCAGCAACCATCAATGAACTTTAAAAAATAATAGATGGATTCTTAAACCAACTTCTTGAAGAGCCTGGGAAGATGCGTATGAGCGCTCCTTGCCTCTACTGTTAGCAATCCACATCAACTACAATTTTGCAAAATAATTTAATTTATTGCTCTTCGTACCTGGGTATAGAGAATCAATTTAGCATTGTTAAATGGGTGTAAACATAATTGATCAAGATTCTGTTACACTATTAACTATTTATGGAAATAAGCAATATCAATATAAGATATAATTTCATTATATTGATACAAGGTTACTGTATCAATATAAGATGTGTTTAGAACATTAAAATCTTAATATCTACAATAGTATTTTGCCGCAAATATTATCATGGAAACAATAGAAAAAACTACTCATAGTAGACAGTTTTTGTTAAGTATTTGCACATGTAAGTCAATACTAAGGAATGTTCTATTATCTGGTCAACCAAGCAGAAAATAAGAACATTGACATTCCTAACTTTTATTTTTGTCTGTATATGTTTAACCATTTTTAATTCTCCTTGTATAATGGAATGGCATGTGAAGTGATTTCCTTGATGGGAGTGTTTTCTCATCTATCATAACTGTGAGTGTTCCTGTTTTCTAATTCATTGATTTGAACTAACGTTATGTTTTTCCTCTACTACACAATACATTAACTCTTTAAAGCAGTTTGTTCATTGATTGTACAAACTCTTACACAATAAAGAATGGAAGGATACATTAGTAGGATTAAACCAGTGATTTCCCAATGGGGGCGGTTATGTGCCCTAAGGGGGCATTAGGGGAAATAGAAGTTGTCAGAGGGTATTCAAAATTCTTGGCGAGGGTGGGGGGTTGCAGTAAATTGCACCTTAACCTGAGGCACGAGACCTGACCAACCGTGTCAACTCACTGCCGTTGTCAACATCCGATAGGCATTCCCTGTTTGTGTTAATTTTTTATTTTGATTCAGCCCTGTTAATGATGAATAAATACAAATGGCATGATCTCTACGAGTTGGAAGGCAATGAAGCCTTGAATTCTAATCCTGCTAAGAAACAGAAACTACAGGAAGTGCATCAATACAACGTTACATGCCTGCAGTATGGTTTTATTCCATACCCATCAGATCAGCAACACCCCACGAGTTTTACTTATAATACTGTACTATCTAATGAAGCCATGAAACCATAAAAATTGCAGGAATACTTCTGTAAAAGACACGTTGAAAAGGCTACTTATGGTATTATTCAGTTCCGGAAGATGAAAGAAGCATTTGAAAAGCTTTGCACACTAGAGTCATTTGCCAAGAAAGCTAAAAATGACTTTGATTGTGATCTCTTTGCTTCTTATAACATTTCCAAAAATGATAGCAAAGTATGGAAAATCTCATACAATTGGTGAAAAATTAATAATGCCTGCTGTACCAGAAGTGCTCACCACTATTCTCAAGATGGATACTTGTATTTTAAAATCAGTTCCTCTGAGTTATGACTCTGTAGCTCGTCGTATTGACAAAATGAGTGAAGACATTGAGTATCAAATGTGCACAAAGCTACAAAAAACAGAATTACGGATGCAATTGGATAAATCAACTGTGCAAGACAATGAGGCATTGGTAATGGCATATGTATGCCTTATCAAAAATGGAAAGGTTTATTAAGAGGTTATCTTGTGTAAAAAGTTAAAAACAAATATGAATGGAGAATCAACCTATAAGGAGCACAAAATGTATATTGAGGATAAAAGTATTCCAATTAGGAACATGGTTTCTTGTGCAACATATGGAGCACTATATTTGATAGGTTGCCATGCTAGTTTAATGACATTTGTGAAAAAGGAAATTCCAAGTCTCCTTGCAATCCATTGTGTAATTCATCATCAACATCTCGCAGCCAAAATCCACAGCCAGTGACTTTTTTCAAGCATGACTCTTGTAATATCGACTATAATCAAAATTAAAGCTCATCCATTAAATAGCTGAATATTTCACCACTTATGCCAAGATAACGATGAAGAGTTTAAACTCTTGCTTCTTCACACTGAAGTGCTTGGCTGTCAAAAGGCTGCTGCTTAATACATTTCTTTGATTGTTTTGACACTGTTGTTGAATTATTACTCAAAGTTGAAAAGAGCTTGGGAAACAAGATTGAATTTCTACATGGAGATGTGGCATAATAGCCAATCTGTATGACAAATAACCATTCTAAATATGAAAATGAAGGGTGTGAATTTTAATTTGATCCAGGCAAAAATTGTAGTGTCCACTTCTATCAGAAAATTGGAACTATATAAGCAAAACATAAGGGAAAGAATGTGCTCACAGCTCATCCTTGGATGTGTTGGTTGTTAAAGCTTGGATCAGTACATGAAGGGAATGGGCTAAACGCAGGAAATTGGGACTAGCTGGGTCAGAATGGACTGATTGGGCCGATGGGCCTCTATCTGTGCTGTTAACTTTAACATCAATAAAATACAAGCCCTGAACTGTCTATGTGTATGGATGTTGTTTGGAGGTGTACACTGCTGATAGGATTTTTTTTAAATGTCTAACAGACAAAATTAAGTCACATTAATCAGAATGTTCCAGTTTGTTTCCCAGTCAGGGCTGGGTTAACTGACGTCAAAGTCATTGATTAGTTTTATGAGTGATACAATGATCCTTTCTGAAATGCCCGTGTGCACAACCTAGATCAACTATGATGTCCCAGTGGATAAAACTGCCTGTCATATAAAACAGTGGCATCAGGAATCAGCAGTTTGAATCACCAGACAGGAAAAAGTAAACTTGTGGGTGTAAAGCCACATTTTAGCATACTTACTGAAGCCTCTACATTTCAAGTTTCAGAAATTTTAAAGATATTTTAAAACATATTTTCCAATAACTTCCAGCTCATATTTTGGATAGCCAATATTGAAACAGCCAAATACAAGAGTCAGTTTACTGATTTAATTTGGAATGATTCTTTGTAGTGTCACCAAATTGAACCGAAAAATCAATATATGTGATGGCTAAATTAATTGAACAGTTCTGGAGCTCTTCATTGAAATGGAAAAACAAACATGATGATGTCTCAAACATCAGAAAATCAGCTCAAGTGTGCAGAAGAAAGAGTAGATTGGTTGCCTCAGAACCGGAGGGAATTTACCACTGGGGAAACTGCTGGTGGAAATATCCTGATGATCATAGCCTTTGTGCCAGCAGGTTATGTTGCATCCAGAGCTATGATATCAGTTACTGAACTGATCAGGGTAGAGATATGGGTTGGGAAGACAAGGCGGGGGTGACCAGAATAAGTTTGTGGCCCTGTTGCGTAGCCGTGACCATTTGTTTTTGCTGGCATCTAGTTTGGTAATTGCCAGGGTTCCAGATCAAATGTAGGAAAGGAGGGGGAGAGTTCTAAACACCCATTGATTTAAACATGCCATGTGTCTCTGCCTCTGTCACCTTTTTAGACAGTGAGCTCCAAGTCACAAACATTTTATGGATGAAAATTTTCCACATTTCTTCTTCCCCTCTTCCCCCCCCCCCCACCCCAATCTCTCTAGCAGTTACCTCAAATCTCTGACTCGTAGTAATGGATATGTTCAATGAAATGACTTACATTGGACGACAAATTTATTCAAAAGAGTTGCTTCCTCAGAATTTTTGTTTTGGTTATGATAGACTGCTTGAGGTTGAACACAAATATAACTTCAGGCTACTTCTGTCACATAGGAATTTGGAGAAACAAGTAATTAACTTTTATTGAATATAATGCATTTAATTGCATAATGATGCTGACACTTAGCAATAGTTCAATAAAGCTAAAAATGTTTTGTTGATAATTTCATTAGTATTCAGTGTCAGAGGCTTCTCGCTTAAGTGTCCAACAATAATCTGCCAGCTTTGATGGATTCCAGTTGCCCTGATACCACTTCTCTATGACTGGAATGTCCTCATGAAACCTTTCACCATACTGACACTGACAGTGCCAAGATTTGCAGGGAAGAAGTCTAAATGGGAATGCAATCATGTGAGCAACCCAGGCTTTGTCTTGGTCACCAACTTTACACCCAAAGTAAAGCTCATAGCTGGTCTTCATAAGAGGAGTTACACTCTGTCCTGACATTTAAGCCTGTACTTGCCACAAATATAACAACGTATTGTTGCTGTTGCGACATTGATGAGACATTCTGCTATCACTAATACACCTGAAAATAAAATTATACTGAGTATACACAATATGCTATGAGTAGAGCATGCGCATCAACGTGATCGCAAACTGATATACATAATGTATAGAATGGTGTGCATGTGATGCTTTTCTAGCCTTTCTAAAACCTGTCCTCCCATGCAGCATCCACTCTGCCTAAGCATGCCCAGCTTACATCGTGGGCAACGTTTTAATTGACTTGATAGATTACCAAAAAAAATGGTGTGTGATAGGGAAATTTCATGGTGATTTTAATGATCAACAGCCCAAAATCCATAAAATAGACCCAAGAGTATTCAGGAAGCAAAATCTTTGTTGTCCCGTGCTATTATAGATGAAGGATAGCAAAGGACACAAGGTGAGAGCAGGAAAAGGTCAGCCATAACGGGATAGACTGAATAGCTTGCTCCCATTTATTGCTTCTGTTGTGAATCCTTAATCAGATGAGAGGATGAGGTTTGAAAAGGGCGGGCGGAGGGTGGCTTGTCCATGTGGAAACTCACCCGGCATCGGCGATAGAGAATCGATGTGTCGAGTCTGAGAGTGGCACTGAAGCGCTGGTTCCGGGAAATTTTGGCTGAACACAAAGTATCAGCAGAAACGGTGGGGTGACGGTCTCAATCCGAGCCGGCATCCTGGTACGGGCACATTCTCACACACAGATGGCCAGTCCGGTCACAGTGACATTACACATACCTCCTCAGTAACCGGGCTGTCTCTGGCGGCGCACTGTGTTTTCACACACACACGTACAAGTTATTGGAGTCACCATAAAGTTTCTGGCTGGATTTCCCAGGAGAGAGGCGGAAACTCCCGTCTTTTTCTGAACCGATCGGGTTGTGGTGCGAGACCAGAAGCGGCTGGAAAATGTTGATGACACTGGATCATTTTGTTTGTACTCGACACTGAAGTTTGGTTCACGCCAAGGTCCCGGGTTATGCTCCGGAGAGAGGGTTGAAAATACATCGGTTTAAAGAGGCAGCTCTGCGGTGATACGATGGAAAGTTTGACGCCTGCGATTAAAGATTGGCTTTGAATGGGGGGCGGAGTATTTTTAAGGCAATTACACAAATATGCCAAGGATGAGTGGTGCCCAGCCAAACAGAGAGCCCCGGCTGCGCTCCCGCTTTACAACGATGCTCTCAACCAAGCGTGGTGCACGGTGTCAAGGGCGAAGTATTCTGGCTGGTCAGCAGGCAGCCTCTGACGACGAGCAGACGCACCTTCCGATGGAGACTTTAGACGGTGGAGCGGGTCGGCGGCCCCAGAACAGCGCTCCAAGCACCCGCTGTAGCCCCGGGCCACTGCGGCGGAGCACCAGGCTCTCCTCGCCAGGTAAGCGGGTTGTTTCACTAGCAGTCGCTCGGAGGGGGCTGAAAGGGATGTCAAAATCCACGCTTGTTTATCTGCTTGTGATGGCTACCTTCTCAATTTTGCTCGCAATCTTTGTTTAATATTATCTTTATATAAATCAAGGCTTAAATGCGGGTCCAGAAACGCAATGGACGTGTTGTCGCTGCTTCCCACGTTTAGGTGTTTTTATAGACATTAAAGTCACCTTTGAACTTCTTACGAAGCCGGGCGTGCGGTGATCCGCTGGGTCTGGCGAGGAATTTTCCACAGATGCCCTGACATGAATTTGTTGGCGTAATGGGTATTTTATATTTGATTTCCAAATGTGTTTGGATTATTTCATTACTGGCAGGTGTAACAATGTAAGAATACACTGTCGCTATTAAGGTTGCTAAGTTCAGGGTGTTGAGATATTGCCACTGAAAAGTTAAATTCAATATATTTGTGCACAGAGTTACACAAGTTAGAACAGGGTCAATAAATTCAAACTTAGCACATTAATGGAAGAATTGGTCTAGTTGTGTGGAATACTTTCAGTGGAGCATCTCCACAGCAGACAGACGAATAAAGATCCAAGCAGAATGGGACGCCGAATTACAGGAATGCGGTGCAGCGGGGGAATTAGGCCAACATCAAAACTTGAGTTATACATTACGGAGGAAGCAGTGAAGCTCTTTCTCACTTCAGCCCAACTTGTCTACATGAAGTTACTTCTGATTGTTAGAATAAGTTCCGGTAGTTAGAATAAGTTGTCCGTCCTAGTTCGTAATTCCAACCATAGTTAGAACAACTAAGATAATGATATAAAATCAAAGCGTTTGTAAATACTCAGCAGCTGGCGAAGCGTCTGTGGAGAAAGGGGAAAAACTGGGTTAAAACTGATAATCTTGCATTGTAACCCGCCATTTCTGATACAAAACTAATAAGCTGATTATTAGAATTGGTTGCCATGGGCTACCATGTATCATGATGGGAGATGAATTGCTATTCCTGGCGTTCTGGTGGTTCTCATTGGAGCAGGATAAGGGACTACAGTGAGAATGGCATGGAGAATTAAATTGGCAGTGACCTAGGGTTGCCCTTGCCGACTGAACAAAGTGTTCTTCAAATAGTCATTTCTTTGTTTTTTTTTGCTTTATAAAAAGGACGACATCATGAACACTAAATACACTGCACTAGATTGTGGGAGTACGGTTGGATTGCTGCTTCCCAACACTGTTTGAGCCCTATGAATAGTGGGAAAGGATGAGAGAAAAGGGTAATGTGATATCAACTCTTCCCACTGCTTCTGTGCTGTGTCCCTCACAGTTGCAGCATGTCATTTTGTTTTCTTATTTTCAAAGCACACTCACTCAGTTTTTAAGCAGATGGCCCCAAAAGTTCTTGAAAACTTGCTTTTCATAGATGGGTTGGTACAAATTGTTTTTCTTAAACATTCTTGTGGTGTACCTTTGTCACACATTTGCTAGGTTACCTGTGCTACATCAATCAAAGTTTCTTGTCAACTATGCCTTTGGATTGAATTCATGCTTTTATGTTTCCTGAAATAACAAAACATAGTTGCTTAAATTTGAATAATTCGATAAGCTCCTGTGCTTCTATACAACCCAAAAAAACTATTTTTGTAGTAGTTTTAACATGTGCTTCAGTACCTTAACAAATGACTGACAACAAAAAAGGGATGTATTCAGATCATGTACGAGAGACAAGAAATGCTGATAGAGACATTTTGTGGGTAATATAACCAATTGTGAATGTTAATTTTACATTTTATTAATTTGCACGTCCATATTTACATCAGTTTTATTCATTTATTCAGAAGGTTGATCAAGTAATTTTATGTTATTGAGCTTGCGGGCGCCTGCTATTTTCGGAAGTGTCATATCTACAGAATGCTTACAATTATATATAACTTTAAATAGAAATTCAAAAATGAAAACTTAGCAAATAAAACTAGAATTCCCTCTGCACTGATGAAAATGATCTAATGCGGAAAGGAATCACAGAAGCCCTCCTACAGCAAAAGATATTGGAATCACTGGGGGAGTAACTATTTTATAATTCTGCAGCAGATGAAGAGTGATAACTGGGAGCAAAATGGATCAAGAGGTAGCACAAATTGCAGCCAAAAAGAGGCCTCTGCCCAATAACTGTTGGCAGATACCCATCTAGTAATGGTATGGATTAATGATATAATTTAGTTTAAACCGAAGTGATAACCAGTAACAATAATGTATAAAGGATAATTGGTGATTTGTGATTTATAATGGGTAATTTTGATTTGTAAGTTCTAGGCAGGCCACCATGAACAAAGGTGATTCTGTTTTCTTACAAAACAAAACAAAATTTGATGCTTATTTTCCATGTTTCCTTGAGTTGAATGGCATGGCCTGTGAGCTAATATGTTTTTCTTAGTCATTCTTCCTCCTGACACTATAGATAGTGGCCAGACTCTGAGGAGCACAGGAGTCCTCTATATAATAACCTCCTGTTGCTATGGCAATGGTTAGCTACTGTGAGACACAACTGACAAAATTGTGCAGTATCTTAAAACAATAACCAATTCACATATAACTTTAACTTGGTTTTCAATTTTACATTTTTGTGGGATATTATAAAGAGTATCTTGAAAGTTGTATGGTTATGAAGTGCTTCATTTCCAGTTGGGAGAAGATTGGCAGAAGCTTTGGTGAGCAACTCTATTTCTAAATGAATGCTTTGCAGAACTCTTAATTATGGGGCCTAGAGAAGTGCAGAGTCCAATAGAATCCCCTCCTCCCTTTGAAAGGTAGCAGAATACATGGTGACTTGTATCTTAAGGTGGTGACAATTGGCCTGGATGCAGCAGTTCAAATTTTACCATGACAGCTGGGAGAATTAAATATAATTATTAACCAAAAGAGAGTTTTAGTAAATTTGACCATGAGTCTGCAGAGTTCTTAGTAATACTCTCTGCATTTACCACCAGCAAGAAGAACATCTCCACTCCTTACCCACTCTGATCTATCTGTGACCTTAGATCCAGAACAATAGCTTTTAATTCTGAAATGGTTGAGTAAGATGCGACATTTAGAGAAAATTAGAAAAGAATACTAGGCAGCAGCTACCACATTCAGCAAATTTTTAAAAACATAATTAATGTTTGGTGTAGAGTCATTAGTTGGAATGGCCTTGCTAAGGGACGTTTTAAAAAAAATAAATCACACCTTGCACCTCCTCTAGGCATATTTGCCTTCCCAATAGTTTGTCTCATAATGAACCAACAATATTTTCACCTTAACCAACACAAGAGATTCTGCAGGTGCTGGAAAAATTGAGCTACACACACAAAATACAAGAGGAACTCAACAAGTCAGGCAGCATCTATGGAGGGGAATAAATATTTGATGTTTTGGGCCAAGACTATTGAGACCAGAACAGAAGGGGGTAGAAGCCAGAGTAAGAAGGTGGAGGGAGGGAAGGTATACAAGCTGGCAAGTGATAAGGGAGGGGGAAGGTGGGTGGGTGGATGAGGGAGAGGGCATGAAGTAGGAAGCTCAGAGGTGATTGGTGGAAGAGGTGAAAGGCTGAAGAAGAAGTAATCTAATAGGAAAGGACAGTGGACCATGGAAGGAGGTGGGTAACCAGAGGGAGGTGATGCGCAGGTGAAGAGGAGAGGTTTGAGAGGATAACCAGAATGGGAAGAGGAGAGAGTAATGTTCATGCGATGGGATTGGAGGCTTCCCAGGTGGAATGGGAGGTGTTGTATTTCCCTCCATTTTCCACACATCTCCCCTCGCCCCATCCTTCCACATGACTTCCTTGCCCCTCCTCACTGATTTCCCTCCTGGCACTTATTCCTGCAAGCATTTTAAGTGCTACATATGCCCCTATACTTCCTCATTCACCACCATTCAGGGCCCTAAACAGTCCTTCCACGTGAGGCAACTCTTCACTTGTACATCTATTGCCATCAGTTATTGTATCTGGTGCCCCCGGTGTGCCCCTCCCCAACATCAGGAAGACACAGTGTAGATTGAGGGACAACTTCATTGAACTCCTTCATTCTGTCCACTGTGAAAGGCAGGATCTTCCAGTTGCTACCATTTCAATTTGACGTCCCATTTCCATTCTGACATGTCTGTCCATGGCCTCTTCTACTGCCACAGTGAGGTCAAACTCAGGTTGAGGAGTAATGCCTTATCTTCCATTTGGGTAGCCTCCAACCTGATAACAAGAACATAGATTTACCTAACTTTTGGTAATTACTTCCCCTCTCCGTTCACTGTTTGTCCATTCCTTAGTCTGATTATTCTCTCTCCCCGCTCTTCTCCTCACTTGGCCATCATCTCCCTCTGGTACCCCTCCATCTTCCTTTCTGCCATAGTCCACTGTCCTCTCCTATTAGATTCCCTCTTCTTCAGCCCTTCACCTTTTCCACTTATACCCTCCCATATTCTTACTTCATCTTCCCACCTCTCCTACCTTCCCCTCACCTATCAGCTGCCAGTTTGTACTCCTTCACCTCACCCCACCTTCATATTCTGGCTTCTGCCCTTTTCCTTTCCAGACCTAATGAAGCCCAAAATGTCAACTGTTTATTCCCGCCGTAGATGCTGCCTGGCTTGCCAATTTCTTCCAGCATTTTGTGTGTGTTGCTCAATGTTTTCACTTCTGTGTAGACTACTTCTAAAAATAATATATCAATAGCTTCAAATATCCTGGACTTGTACCAGATGTTGTCTTTTCCTACAAACTTTTTTTTTTCAAAAAGAAATGAGTATCTTCCAATTCATTCGCAACATTATTCAAGATTGATTAATGCAATTTCCTATACAAAAATCCAGTGGCGGTGCTGAGGTAGTGCTTGCTGGTGCTATAGCACCAGCAGAAATTACAATAGCACCACCATAGCACCACCAAGAAATTAACTGAAATTTGACATACAAATTGCAGCTGCTTTCTCTTTATAGTTTTGAATACAACTTGTTTCTCCAGTTGATCTAGTGAAACAGCACCCCCAATTACCATAGCACCCACGCAGCAATACAGTTATAAGCTCTGTGCTGGTCTAAGGTCAGATCCACTCTACACTTCTGCTTATTCGTTCATTGTCAATATTTTGCCATTGCTGTTCTCAGATCAGTTAAGCTGATCTAAGATCACTTAAGGTGGTGTTGTCACTCACTCTCACTCACACGAGAGATTGGTAGTATATATACATTGTGCAGGATCCAGGCGCAGATCCATGGTCTCGCGAGACTAGTGGATGCCACACACACACATTGTGCTTTTGCAAGCTAGCTTGGGCCTGGCACATGCATTATTTTGGCCAGCGTGAAAAATGGGTCAATTTTTAGTGAGAAAATGACCTCATCCAGAGGAATCAGTGGTGATTCAGCCTGAGCCTGTCTTAATTGAAAGTGACATGCAGAAAGAAGTAAGTGGGGATGAGGACGACAGCAGTTCATCGAAGGAGTATGAGGGCGAAGTAGAGGAACAAGAAATGGAGCGGGATTCCGAAGAGAACGTGGATGAAGCTGCTCTTGCTAGTGGGAATACTGTTAGCGATGTTAGCCAGCAGTCTGAGGAAGGACCCCGTCGGCCAGCATTGAAAAAGTACCCTTCGCAACAGTTTGGGAATCAGCAAAGGAGCTTTTTTCGTGGCTGGTTTGACCTGTACTCCTGGCTGGAATATTCGATCATGAAAGATACTACGTTCTGCTTTGATGCAGGTATTTCCTGTGTGGAGGACATGGGTTCCATTCTGAGTCTACCTTCACTGTCACCGGTTACCGCAACTGGCAGAAAGCTACAATAGCTTTCAATACCCACCATGTAAGTGCAGCTCATAAGTTTGCGATGGAGGCGTGGGCTGAATTCAGATTGAGAAAACAAGACGGTTCAAGATTGGGAAATATGCTTGATAAAGGACACGCAAAGATTGTCCAAGAAAATCGTGAGTATGTGAGAGCTGTGGTTGAGTCTCTACGCTGTACTGCGTGCCAAGGCATTGCCCAGCGAGGACACCGGGAGGATGATGGATCTGGCAATAGGGGAAACTTTGTTGAGTTGGTCAGTGTAATTGGGCAGTTTGATAAGACTGTAGCTAAAAAAAATAGAGGACAATCCTGGAAATGCAAAAAACACCCATCACGATATCCAAAATGAAATTATGGGTATTATGGCAGATATGTTCATACGTCAAATAAGTGCAGAAATCAAGGAGGCTGGGTATTTTGCCATCATGGTGGATGAAAGTAAAGACTTGAGTAAAAAGGAGCAAATATCAGTGGTGGTGCGGTATTTGAATAATGAAATAGTGCTTGAAGAATTCTTGCACTTCACTCCAGCAGAAGGGTTGGATGCTGAGTAGCTTCTTAAAATCATTGAACAGACACTGGCCCAATACGTTATTGATAAGAACGCGCGTATAGGTCAGTGTTACGATGGGGCGGCAGTGATGTCCAGGTGCAATAACGGGGTACAAGAGAGATTCGGGAAAGAGGTCCGGCAGGCATTATATATACACTGCCATGCTCACAGACTTAACCTTGTTTTAGTGGATGTTGTGAGCAATGTACAACAAGCGGGTGAGTTTTTTGAAACTGTGCAGCTGCTTTACAACTTCATTTCAAACTCTGCTGCCCACGGTCTTTTCATGAAGAAACAGAGAGAACTGGAATCAACTGCACAGCCCCTGGAGTTGAAGAAATTATCAAATACACACTGGGCATGGCTGCATACAGCTTTGTGGGCTATAAGGAAATCACTCCCTGCCATTCTAGCTACACTACAGGATATTATGGGTCAACCAAATGCATGGAGGAAAATGGAGGCCAGAGCTGTCAATGGACTGATTGACGAGCAGTTTGCTTTACTTCTCACTCTGTTTGAGGATTTATTCCGAGTCACCAAGTTCATGTCATACCAGCTACAATCTCCCAGTTTGGAGCTTTCATCCACTGTGGACTTGGCTCAGTCTGTTATCGATGCACTCTCAGCAAAACAGGGAGAGGAATCATGGACTGAAATTCAGGCAAGAGCTAGGGACCTGTGCGTCAAGGCCGGTATACAGAGCAGTCAGACCACATGAAAGGAGACAGGCCCAGCCACCCCGCCACCTACGTGATTTTGTTGTTGAGGCCCAAACCAAACGCACACCTGTCATATCCTCTGATGACCTTCGCAAGCACTGTTTCTATCTGGTTATAGACAGACTTCTGACTGAAATGAAAAGACGGTTCTCAATTGAGACTGGGGGTGTTCTGAAGGGAGTCTCAGCATTGAGTCCCAAACACAAGCTCTTCCTAGACAAGAATTGTCTTTGGCCAATAGCCCAATACTATGGAGTGACTGAAGTGAACCTGACTGCAGAGCTACATCAGGTTCGGCATCTGCTGGAAACAAAACAAAAGCAAGGACAGACAGTGAATGACACAGTGGAATTTCTAGCTCTAATGAGACCCTACTGTGATGCATTTATAGATTTATACAAACTAGTCTGCATATCGCTGACTCTGCCTGTGACATCTGCCTCATGTGAACAGAGTTTCTCTTGCCTCAGACGCCTCAAAAACTACCTAAGGAATAGCAGTGGCGATGCTCAGAACAGCAACTTCACCCTGTTGTCTGCCTTATTTGACTTTAATAACGGTGTATCTTTTGGCATTGTCTGTCTATGTAATGTGAATAGCAGTGGACATTGTGGGTAAGTGTTGTGTTTTTTCAATTGAAAAGCACACATTTGACGCTGATACGAAAACACGAGGAATTCTGCAGATGCTGGAAATTCAAGCAACACACATTAAAGTTGCTGGTGAACGCAGCAGGCTAAGCAGCATCTCTAGGAAGAGGTACAGTCAACGTTTCAGGCCGAGACCCTTCGTCAGGACTAACTGAAGAAACAGCTAGTAAGAGATTTAAAAGTGGGAGGGGGAGGGGGAGACAGGAGCGGGAGGGATGGAGCCACGAGCTGGACAGGTGATTGGCAAAAGGAGTATGAGAGGATCATGGGACTGGAGGCCAAGGGAGAAGGAAAAGGGGTGGGGGGGAAAGCTCAGAGGATGGGCAAGGGGTATAGTCAGAGGGACAGAGGGAGAAAAAGGAGAGAGAGAGAGAGAGAGAGAGAAAGAATGTGTGTATAAAAATAAATAACGGATGGGGTATGAGGGGGAGGTGGGACGTTAGCGGAAGTTAGGGAAGCCAATGTTCATGCCATCAGGTTGGAGGCTACCCAGATGGAATATAAGGTATTGTTCCTCCAATCTGAGTGTGGCTTTATCTTTATAGTAGAGGAGGCCATGAGTAGACATGTCAGAATGGGAATGGGATGTGGAATTAAAATGTGTGGCCACTGGGAGATCCTGCTTTCTCTGGCGGACAGAGCGTAGGTGTTCAGCAAAATGATCTCCCAGTCTGCGTCGGGTCTCGCCAATATATAGAAGGCCACATCAGGAGCACCGGACGCAGTATATCACCCCAGCCGACTCACAGGTGAAATGTCACCTCACCTGGAAGGACTGTCTGGGGCCCTGAATGGTGGTAAGGGAGGAAGTGTAAGGGCATGTGTAGCACTTGTTCCACTTACAAGGATGTGCCAGGAGGGAGATCAGTGGAGAGGGATGGGGGGACGAATGGACAAGGGAGTTGTGTAGGGAGGGATCCTTGTGGAAAGCAGAGAGAGGGGGAAAGGGGAAGATGAGCTTAGTGGTGGGATCCCTTTGGAGGTGGCGGAAGTTGCAGAGAATAATATGTTGGACCCGGAGGCTGGTGGGGTGGTAGGTGAGGACCAGGGGAACCCTATACCTAGTGGGGTGGCGGGAGGATGGAGTGAGAGCAGATGTGCATGAAATGGGGGAGATGCGTTTGAGAGCAGAGTTGATGGTGGAGGAAGGGAAGCCCCTTTCTTTAAAAAATATTTTTTTCTCTTTAAAAATCATACAAAGCTTTTAATTTTCTACTTCAGAAAGTGGGGTCATTAATATATTAGCTGAAATAGAACTTAGAGCAAATCAAGTGTTTGTGGAAGTAGAGCTGAGGTCAAAATCATATCAGCCAATATCTTGTTGGTTCAAAGACAGATAGCTTGTTGTTGCTCTCATTTCTAATATTCCTGCATTAGCTTCAAGCTAGCTTTGATTTATATGAATCAAAAAAGCATTTAGTATTCTTAACATGTCTAGATGTGAAGTATTTTTTTTTGTTTTATCCCATCTCAAATAAAAAGTTTATTAAAAATCTAAGAAAAAAAAGTGTTCAAAGATATTTTGTGGAACATCTGTCAACTGAGCAGTACAATGTATAGAGCTGGATTAATATTGTGCTCTATGTGCATTCCATGTATTTTTTCATCAAATTTACACCATGGCACTCATGTATTATTTCCTTAAGTTATCATGTTGTTTCAAAACATCTCATAATTTTTCATTTAAATATGAATATATTTTTCACAATCTGTTTACTTTATAATTATAAATTAAAACTTTCAAGCTCGGAAGCAGACTCTGAGAATAACTGGACATTTATTCAATGTATTCACTACTATTCAATCTAAAAATTACATGCAAGTCCTTGTGTATTAATTGCAGTCACACAAATGGGAGAGTAAGCCAAATAATGTTTTAATATTTAGGATAATTAATGCAAATATACTAAGAATTAGTTTCAAACATTGTCCATGCTATCTATGCCCCCCCCTTAATTTTATGAACCACCTATGAGGCCAAATTTATTTTTCTCATTGATGACATTTGATTAGCTCTTCATTATTGTTCATCCTGTCAATAGTGGGTCAAGCTGTAAATCCAAAATCCAACTTCCATTTTAATGCCGTCTCTATTATGGTATTTATCATTAATATCATAAAACTATTAGCTCTTAAGACATAGGAGCAGAATTCGGCCAATCAGCTCATCAAGCCTGCTGTGCTATTCAATCATGGCTGATATATTTTTCCGCTGAACCCCATTTTCCTGCCTTCTCCCTGGAACCTTTAATGACTTTATTAATCAAGGACCTATCAGACCCTGCTTTAAATATACCTGTTCACTTGCCTTCCACAGCTGTATTTGCCAGTGAGTTCACAGGTTCACCACCCTCTGGTTAGCGAGATATCCTTCCATTCTGAGACTGCTCCATCCAGTCCTAGTCTCTCCCACCCACTGGAAACAGCCTTTCCATGTCCACTCAATCTTAGCCTTTTACTATTGGATAGGTTTCAGTGAGATTTCCCCTCCTTCTAAACTGCATGAGTACAGGGCCAGAGTCATCAAACACTCCTCATACATTAACCCTTCCATTTATGGAATCATTCTCATAAATCTCCTCTAGACCCTCTCCAATGCCAGCATATCTTTTCTTAGATATGGAAACTAAATCTGCTCACAATACTCCAAATATGGTCTCACCAATTCCTTAAGATAATAAGACATTGGGAACAGAAATAGGCTATTTGGCACATCAAGACTGCTCCACCAATACATCATGGCTGATTTATTATCCCTCTCAAACCCATTCTCCTGTCTTCTCCCCGCATTCTTTTACTCCCTAATTAACCAAGAACATATCAACCTCTGCCCTAAATATACCCAAGCCTTGGCCTTCAGAACTTTCTGTGGTAATGAATTCCACAGATTTACCACTCTCTGGCTAAATAAATTCTTCATCATCTGTGCTTAAAATGGATATCCCCTGATTCTAAAGCTGTGCCCTCTGGTCCTAGGCTGCCCCACTAAAGGAAAAGTTTTCTCCACAACGCTTTATTCAGACCTTTCAATATTTGATAGGTTGCAGTGAGATCCCCCCTCCCCCATTCTTCTAAACTCCAGTGAGTTCAGACCCAGAGCTATCGTGTGAAACTCATAGGTTAACCCTTTCATTCCTGTGATCATTCTTACGAATCTCATCTGGACTCTCTGCAATGTCTGCACAACTTTACTTAGATAATGGCCCAAAGCTGCTCAGAATACCCCCAAGTACCAATGCCCCAGCATTATATTATTGCTTTTGTATTTTAGTCCTATTGAAGTGACTGCTAACATTGTGTTTGCATTTCTTACCACTGACGCAACCAGTTAACCTTTAGCGAATCCTACACAAGGACTTCCAAGTACCTCTGCACATCTGATTCTTGAATTTTGTCCTCGTTTATAAAATAGTCCATGCCTCTATCCCTTCTGCCAAAGTGCGTAATCATGCACTTCCCTACACTATATTCAATCTGCCACTTCTTTGCCTATTTCCCAAATCTGTATAAGTCCTTCTGCAGACACTCTTACTTCCTCAACACCACCTGCCTCTCCATCTAGCTTTGCATCATCTGCAAATTTGGCCACAAATGCATAAATTCCTTCATCCAAATCATTGACATACAATGTGAAAAGAAGTTGTCCCAACACCACCCCTGCAGAACTCTACTATTCACCAGCAGCCAACCAGAAAATGCCCCCTTTATTCCCACTCTTTGCTTGCTGCCAGTCAGCCAATCTATCCATGGTAATATCTTTCCTGCTATACCATGGTCTCTTATCTTGTTAAGCAGC
Source organism: Mobula birostris (assembly GCF_030028105.1). Taxonomy (NCBI): domain Eukaryota; kingdom Metazoa; phylum Chordata; class Chondrichthyes; order Myliobatiformes; family Myliobatidae; genus Mobula; species Mobula birostris. The sequence goes on along the minus strand of NC_092376.1, from coordinate 133,454,292 downwards.
TTCATGTGTGGCATCTTGTCAAAGGCCATCTGAAAATCCAAATAAATAGTATCAACTGACTCTCCTTTGTCTATCCTACGTGTTGTTTCCAAAAAGAATTCCAACAAATTTGTCAGGCAAGATTTCCCCTTTAGAAAACCATGCTGACTTTAGCCTACTTTATCGTGTGCCTCCAAGTACGCTGAAACCTCATGCTTAATAACAGACTCCAACATCTTTTCAACCACTTAAGTCAGGCTAACTGGCCTATAATTTCCTTCCTTCTGCCTCCCTCCCTTCTTAAAGAGGGGAGTGACATTTAAAATTTTCCAGCCCTCCAGAACCATTCCAGAATCTAGTGATTTTTGAAAGAACATTACTAATGTCTCCACTATCTCTTCTAAGCTACCACTTTCAGAACCCCGTGGTGTAGTCCATCTGTTCAGGTGATTTATCAGATTTTTCAGCTTCCTAGATGCCTTCTCCTTAGTAATAGCAATGACATTCACTTCTGTCCCTGACACTCTCGCATTTCTGGCATTCTACTACTATCTATCACAGTGAAGACTGACACAAAATACTTATTAAGTTTGTCTGCCATTTAATTGCCCCCCATTAGTACCTCTCCAGCATCATTTTTCTGCATATCCACGTTCATCTCTCTTTTACTTTTTATATTTCTGAAAAAACATTATCCTCTTTTATATTATTGGCTAGCTTACCCTCATATTTCTTCTTTTCTCTCTTTATGGGTTCTTAGTTGCCTTCTGGTGGTTTCTAAAAGCTTCCCAATCCTCTACCTTCCCACTATTTTAGATTAGATTATGAGGACACTCAGTCCTCATTTATTGTCATTTAGAAATGCATGCATTAAGAAATGATACAATGTTCCTCCAGAGTGATAGCACAAAAAAAAGGACAAACCAAAGACTATCATTGACAAGACCACATAATTATAATATATAGTTACAGCAGTGCAAAGCAATACCATAATTTGATAAAGAGCAGACCATGGGAACGGTAAAAAAAAAGTCTCAAAGTTCCGATTGACTCCCGATAGTCCCCGATAGCAGGCGGCCATAAACCTCCAGGCACCGACAACTGTCAATGCATTGCAAGCACCCGACCACAGCCAACTCTGAGTCCATCCGAAAACTTTTGAGCCACCAACCAGCCCTTTAGCACCGAGCACCATCTCTGCTGAGCGCTTCGACTCCGTCCCAGCCACCAAGCAACAGGCAAAGCTAAGGATTCGGGGCCTTCCCCTCCGGAGATTCAGGATCACACAGTAACAGTGGCAGCGAAAAAGGCATTTCAGAAGTTTCTCCAGATGTTCCTCTGTTCTCTCACATCTGTCTCCATCAAATTAGGATTGTGCACGGCACCCTACTTGACAGATTACAGATATCATTCACCGGAGTGGCCGCGCACGCTGCATCACGCCGCCATCTTCTCCTCCTTCTGTTATATTTTATACCCTCTCTTTTGATTTTATGCTGTCTTTGACTTCCCTTGTCAGCCACTGTTGCCTTATCCTCCCCTTAGATTACTTCTTTATCTTTGGGATACATCTTTCCTGAGCTTTCCGAATTTCCCCAACAAACACCAGCCATTGCTGTTCTGTTATCAACCCTGCTGGTGTCCCATTCCATTCATCCTGGAGCATCTGCTTTTCAGCTTTCTACCTAACTCCCTTTATTCTCTTTTCAGGTCCTCATCCTTGTTCCTGCATATGTCATTGATACCAGTATGTACCACAATTTCCGGCTGTTCACCCTCCCCCTTTAGAATGCCAGATCCAACCCAAGACATCACTGACACTCGCACCTGGGAGGCAACATACCATCAGGGTGTCTCTTTTAAGTGCATAGAATCTGCTATTTGCAACTCTAATTATGGAATCCCCTATCGTTAGTGCACTCCTTTTCTACTCCTCCTCTTCTAAGCCGCAGTCAGACTCAATAGCAGAGACCTGGTTGTCACCCATGGTAGGTCATCACCACCACCACCTCCCAATTGTTTTCAAAGTGGTGTACTTATTGAGTGAAACAGCCCGAGAGGTACTCTGCACCTGCTGCCCATTTCTCTTTCCCTCTACTGACCCCCTTTACTCCCACTCTTTGCCTTCTGCCAGTCAGCCAACCTTCCGTCCATGCTGGTATCTCTTCTGTAAAACCATAGGCTCTTGTCTTGTTTAGCAACCTCATGTCCAGCAACTTGTCAGAGGTTTTATGAAAACCCAAGTAAACAGCATCCACTGACCCTCGTTGGTCTATCCTGCCTGTTATTTCCCTGAAGAATTCCAACAGATTTATGAGGCTGCATTTTCCCTTTAGGAAATAATGCTGACCAGCATATTTTATCATGTTCCATCAGGTATCCCAAAACCTCACCCTTAATTATGGACCACTAAGGTCAGGATATCTGACCTATAATTTCCAATCTTGTGCCTCCCTTCCGTCTTAAAGTGTGAAATGATAATTGCAATTTTCCAGTCTTCTGGAACCATTCCAGAATTTAATGATTCTTGAAAGATCACTATTAATGGCTCTGCAATCTCTTCAGCTACATCTTTCTGAACCCTGGGGTGTAGTCCATCTGGTTCAGGTGACTTATCTACCTTCAGACATTTCAGCTTCCCAAGCACCATCTTGTTAGTAATAGACACTACATCTTCTTCTGCCCCCTGACGGTCTTGAATTTTTAACATGCTGCTAGTGAAGACTGATGCAAAATACCTACTGAGTTTGTCTGCCATTCTTTATTCTCTACTACTACCTCTGCAGTTTCATTTTCCAGCAGTCCGATGTCCATTCTTGGCTCTCATTTACTCTTCATCTGTAAAAACTTTTGTTTTGTTGCCTTCTGTTGGTTTCTAAAAGCTTCCCAATCCTCTAGCTTCCTGATATATTTTGCTATATTGTACATTGTCCCCTTTGCTTTTATACTGTCTTTGACTTCCATTGTCAGTCAGGTTGTTTCTCTCTTTAGAATGCTTGTTCTATTTTGGGATGAACTGATCCTGCATCTTCCGAATTACTCCCAGAAACTTCAGCCATTGCTGCTTTACGGATATCCCTGCTAGGATCTCCTTGCAATTAACTTTGTCCTGTTCCTCGCTCATACCTCTGTAGTTCCCTTCACTCAGCTGTAACATTGATATATCCAATTTTAACTTCCCCCTCTCAAACTACAGGGTGAATTTCATTATATTTTGATCACTGTCTCCTAAGGATTCCTTTAGCTTAAACTCACTAATCCAGTCTGGTTCATTCCACAACATCCAATCCAGAATTGCCTTTTTCCTAGTGCATTCAACCACAAGCTGCTCTAAAAAGTTACCTTCTCTTGGGATCCAACACCAACCTGATCTCCTCAACACCAACCTGATTTCCTGTATATTGAAATCCCCCATGAACTTTTTACATGTCTTTTCTTTCACCCAGTGTAATTTGTACCCCATATCCTAGCTACTGTTCAGAGGCCTGTATCTTATTCCAGACATCCCACCCAGCAAAAACTCATTTCAGGGAGGTAGCACCCCTGCCCCCAGCAACTCCATATATATCCCACCCCCCCCCATCGACCTCCAAGGGTGTTTGTAATACTTTGTTTAGTGATTTTGTCCAATCTGTAAACCAAGTTGGGTATATGCAGCAAATGTGACATTAAAATATGTGCTTATATTGTCATGTTTATTCTATTACAACTTTAAGCAAGTCTACAGGGAGTTTGGCCTCATCACGTAGGACATCAATAGCGTAGCTCCTTGGCAGCCAGCCAGCTAGTTTAAATCAGGGGTCCCCAACCTTTTTTGCACCGCGGACTGGTTTAATATTGACAATATTCTTGCGGACCGGCCGACTGGGGGTGGGTGGGCAGGGTGTTAAACGCAACCGGAATATAGGTGATAAGTCACTTGTAAGTGGCTAATACACTCAATTTCATTTCTAAAGGGGTTTATCTGATGAATTTAATATTAAACATACAGCACATATTTTCCTCACATGAATGTAGTGATAAGTCAATTATAACAGTGGTCCCAAACCTCCGAGCCATGAAGAATGCAGCGGTACAGTGGTGGCTGGGAGGCACCCAGCACACCTTCAAGAAAAAAGCCGAAATAAACAAGCTAATTGATTAGGTGCCGCCTGGCACATAAATGTCGGCCCAGATCAAAAGCGAAGCAATCGGCAATAGCCTCTGATCTGGGCCGACTTTTACGTGCTGGGTGGCACCTAATTAATTAGCTTGTTTATTTCGGCTTTTTCTTAAAGATGTGCTGGGTGTGTTCCGGCTACCGCTGTATTCTTCATGGCCCGGAGGTTGGGGACCACTGAATTATAAGTCAATAGCATCATAACATTTTAAGTAACGTTTGGATATTAAACACACAGCGCATATTTTCCTCGTATGAACACATAAAATCATTGCAACGCACCAGTATCGCTGAATCAGTGGGAGCCCTGGGCTTGTTTTCCTGCAACAAGACAGGCCCATCGAGGGGTGATGGGAGACAGCGATGCTCGAAGAGGGTTCCTTATGTCCAGTCTATTCCGCAATTTTCATTGCATTCATTGCAGAAAACTCCGCTTCGCAGAAATATGTTGGAAATGGAAACAACGTTTTCAGTGCTTTCGTGGCTATCTCAGGATATTCAGCCTTGACTTTGATCCAAAATGCCGGCAGAGATGTTATGTCAAACATACTTTTCAGCCTGCCGTCATTTGCAAGATCTTTTTCCCGTGCTGACATGGATGATTCACCGGGGACATTCACAAGTAGGTGACGGACGCATTCCTTTGCACGTCTTGGGTCACTGATGACCTCGCGCGCATTAAAATTCAACAGTGCGTAACAGGGAATGAGGAAAGGTGCAGCTGACTCATATCGTTTCATATCGCCAAATCATATTGTTTCCTCGTGGCCTGGTGGTTGGGGACCATTGTTAGCACGAAGAGAGACCAATCAGGATGCCCGCTCTCCCTCTCCCTCTCCCTCTCAAAAAAATCTATTTCCGGGATATTGTATATAATTTCTGGGCGTCAGGGAGCCGCTATCAATATGCGGGAGACTCCCGGAACTTCTGGGAGAGGTGAGATGTCGATTATTCCCATCCGAGTCTCTTTACCCTTGCAGTTTTTTAACTTACAAGAATTCTACATGTTCTGATCCATATCCTGTGTCATTTCTTTCTAAAGATTTGATTTCAAGATTGCATTACTGAGAAGAGTGCATCCATTTAAACCAGATGTGAGCTGCTACTTTCAGCTTCCCTAGTACAGGCCTTTGTTCACTTTCAGACTGAACACACAAATAAGAGAAAATCTGCAGATGCTATAAAATGCAAGCAACACACACAAAACTCAATCAACTTCCCAGCTCTTTACGTCAACCCCCCACCCCCGATTTCACCTATCACCTTGTGGTTCTTCCTCCCCTCTCCCCACTTTCTTATTCTGACTCCTCATCTTTTTTTCCCCAGTCCTGATGAAGGATCTTGGCCTGAAATCTCAACTGTACTCTTTCCATAGGTATTGCCTGGCCTGCTGAGTTCCTCCAGCATTTTGTGTGAACACACAAACGATCTTTTTCTGCAGAATTCTACCCAGTGTTGAGTCATGCTTATCCATCACACTTGCACTCCATGTTTTCTGGAACCTCAAATTTAAATTGCTCACTGCTGTGTTTAAATTTGTTCATGACTTTTTAAACTTCCTGACTTCTATAATCCCTTTACCTCAACCCTGTTAGTTTTCTGCATTCCTGAAATATTTTGAAGCACATTACCACAGCTCCGTTAATCTCTTTGTATCATTCTTTCTTCTCCCCCCGACCAAGCATTTATTGACATCATAGTACCAAGCAATAAAGTGCCGAGCAACATTCCGTTTTGCAGCAAACATTGTCAATTTAATTGGGGGAAGAAAAGTCAGTTTCAAGAGCGGTAGTGACAGAATTGACAGGAAGTTTTCCCAATAACAGCAGGATAATTATTCAAAAGTTGCAGTGAATGGAGTACAGTAATGTATAAATTTAGTGCAAAAATCAATCCCAGAATGCCTAGTAATGTCACTCGATGTAGCTTTTGTTAAAAAGAACTCTGACTAACATTTTCAGTCTTTACCAATTTTCTTTTGCTACTTGAGTTTTTATCTGCTGCTTCCGTCAAGTACATTAGGGTGTCCTACCCATCCCCCCCCACCACGATGTCTTTTTATTTAAGGAACATTAATGAACTGCAAAATGACAGGCATTTTAACAATTAAAATGTAAATGTACAGAAAAACATGCTTTGACATGAGTATTCATTTTTATCTCTCCACTTTCAGAACAAATAAACTTTCGCTATCTAATGAATGCTGTGTTGGTAATAAAACATCATAGTAATGAAGATATGTTTAACAAGCGTTTATGCCACTTGAAATTTCTCGCACAATCTTTCTAATGGCACAATAAGCCAGTCCGCTGCAGCTAACTTTTGTACTTAGGAAGAAATAAATAAGTTGTGCATGTACCTTTGAAAAATGCACTCAGTAGCCACTTTATTAGGTACACCTACACCACTACTCATTAAAACAAATATCTACTCAGCCAATCATGTGGCAGTATCTCAATCTATAAAAACAGGCAGACATGGTCAAGAAGTTCAGTTTTTGTTCAGCTCAAACGTCAGAGTGGGGAAGAAGTGTGATCTAAATGACTTTGACTGTTGAATTATTGTTGGTGCCAGATGGGGTGGTTTGAGTATCCCAGAAACTGCTGTTCTCCTGGGGTTTTCATGCACAACAATCTCTTGAGTTTACAGAGAATGGTGCAATAAACATCCAGTGAGCAGCAGTTCTGAGAGTGAAAATGCCTTTTTTAATGGGAGAGGTCGGTGGAGAATGGCCAGACTGGTTCACGCTGACAAGAAGGTGACAGTAACTCAAATGGCCACATGTACAACAGTGTTATGCAGAAGAGCATCTCTGAATGCACAGCACATCGAACATTGAAGTGGATGGCCTACAGGAGCAGAAGACCACAAACATTTACTCAGTGGATACTTCATCAGGTACAGAAGACACCTAATAAATTGACCACTGAATGTATTTCTCTAACAGAGAATGGCTTTGGTACATAGCGGTTGAAAATAGTTGGATTCTTATTGTAAACCTGGATATAAAATAGGTGTATGCAAGTTAGGTTTTTTGTATTTAAGTTCTTGTTTAGATCAGGATGACAATTAAAATTTCCCAGATTCCTTGCTTGTTGGAACGTTTAGTGGGCCTTGCATGCAAAAAACTTATGTCGTTTGTGGTACAGCCCATTCTTGGTAGATTGGTTTATTATTGGCCCGTGTACTGAGGAGCTGTGAAAAACTTGCCTTGTAAACCATTTATACAGATCAATTTGTTGCAACAGCTCATTGGGATCACACAAGGTAAAACAAGAATAGAGTGCAGAATGAGGTATTACAGAGGGAGTACAGTCTGAGTAGATAATAAGGTGCAAGATCATAATGTGTCACAAGTGCGAAGCACGGGTGGACCCAAATGCAGGACACAAACACGTTTTGTAGCGTTAACAAAAGTAGAGTTTATTAATAGTTACTAGGAAAGCAGGGAAGTAGGGATTGTACAGGGGGACATCAAGGAGTGAATAATGCAGAAGTGGGAATATGCATGGCTGGAGTTGGGCTCCAACCCTGGACTTAGACTGGGACTCAGGGCCTGGGCTTGGCCTGGGACTCGGGACCCGGACTTGGACTTGGAACTCAGAACATCGGAGCCTGGACTTGGAACTCAGACATCGAAACACAGAGCTGGGATGCTTTGGGGATATGGGGCACAGAGCCAGGACTCTTCCTTGGACGCAGGGCACAAAACAGAGAACATGACACGAAGAGACAGTTCCCAATTCAAGGTAGTGGCAAACGGCCAGACCTACCCAGTGGAGATGAGGACACGAAGAGACAAAACCACACAACAATAGACAGTTCTTTTATCTTGGCACAAAATAGTTCCAGTAGCAGCGACCTCTCGACTCGGCCCCGGAACTACAGACAGCGGCTTTAAACTCACTCTGGCGTGTTAACTTGATGGACCCGCTCCACCGAGGTAGCATAGCGGGCTCGCTCAGGTGCGGTATCTTGACAGGCGGGCGAGGAGAGGCGACCTACTGGCACTCGCTTCGGGGAGGAGACTTGACTTGCTTTGTCAATGTGACTTAGCTCTCTTCCAGCAAGGTGACTTGCTCGCACTTGCTTCGGCCACGTGAGGTGATGTCAGGTGACGATCTAGCCCCGAGCAGCTGTAAGCCCGACACTATATACTAACCATTCAGCTGAGAATCAAGTGCCTTTAATTACAGAGCCCAAGAAACACGGGGAAACAATGAATTAAAGGAAAACAAGGAGTCAACAGTCCCGATCGTGACACAAAGTAAATTTAAAGGAAACCAGGGAATAACCAATCGGGACCATGACATAATGAGGTAGATTGTGTGATTAAGGACCCATTATATTATATGAGGCAACTGTTCCATGGTCCTATGCCAGCGGGAATAGAAGCTGGCTTTGAGCCAGTGTCTTCATCGCTTGGATTTAGTCAGAGATATAATTGTAGATTCTTTTTAAGTTCCAATTTGTTGAAACTTGTGACTTTTCTCATTACACTGCTTTACGGTACAGTTGCAAGAAAAAGTTTGTGAAGCCTTTGTAATTACCTTTTTTCTAAATTAATTATTCATAAAATGTGGCCTGATCTTCACCTAAATCACAATAATAGACAAACGCAATCTGCCTAAACTAATAACATACAGATAATTGTATTTTTCATGTGTTTATTGAACACATTGTTTAATCATTCACAGTCCAGGCTGGAAAAACTATGTAAACCCTTGTATTTAATAAATGGTAGAACCTTCTTTAGCAGCAATAACCTCCAACAAACGTTTCCTGTAGCTGCTGATCAGACTTGCACAACAGTGAAGAAGAATTTTAGATGATTCCTCCATACAAGACTGTTTCAGTTCATCAATATTTCCAGGATACCTTGCATGAACAGCCCCCTTCAGGTCATGCCACTGTAACTCATTTAGGCTAAGGTCTGGACTCTGACTTGGCCATTCCAAAACACAAATTTTCTTCTTTTTTCAACTATTCAGTTGTTGATTTATTCTTGTGTTTCAGATATTGTCTTGTTACATCATCTAATTTCTATTAAGCTTCAGGTGATGGACCGCTACACTGACATTCTCCTGTAAAATGTTTTGAATCAATTTTCAATTCATTGTTCCCTCAGCCATTGCAAGCTGTCAAGGTCCTGAGGCAGCAAAGCAGCCCCAAACCATGATGCTCCTTCCACCATACTTCACAGCTGAGATGAGGTTTTGGTGTTAGTGTGCAAACATAGTGGTGTGGATTTCTGCCAAATAGTTCAACTTTTTTCTCATCTGTCCAAAGAACATTGCTCCAGAAGCATTGTGCAACATCCAGGTGGTCTTTTGCAACCTTGAGACATGCAACAATGTTTTTTTTGTAGAGCAGCGGTTACCTCCGTGGTGTTTTTCCATGAACGCCATTCTTGTTCAGTGTTTTTCTTATGGTGGACACATGAACAGAGACTTTAGCAAGTTCTAGAGATTTCTGCAGGTCTGTTGCTGTTACCCTTGAGTTCTTTTTCACCCCCTTCAGCATTGCACATTGTGCTCTTGGTGTGATCTTTGCAGGATGTCCCTTGCTAGGGGGAGGATCAACTGTACTGAGTTGCCTCCATTTGTATACAATTTCTATTAATGTGGACTGATGACCACTCAGGTCTTTAGAAATGATTTTATAGCCTTTTCCAGCTTTATGCATCTCTATGATTCTTCTTCTAAGATCCTCTGAAAGTTGTTTTGATGGAGGCATGATGCACATAAACAGATCTGTCTTGAGAAGAGCAGGCTCTGCCAGTACCTTGGCTTTATGTGTCTTTTTTATAGGGCAGGGCACCTCTACAACCCACACCTCCAATCATTGATTGGAACACCTGATTCCAAATAGATTTTGTAGAAAGCATTACTCCAGAGGTCACATACTTTTTTGAGCCTAGACTGTGATTGTTTAAATGGTGTACTCAGTATCAACAGGTAGTGGTACAATTGTTTGTGTGTTATAAGTTTAGGCAGTTATTAGTTATTAGTTTGTCTATTATTGTAACTTAGATGAAGATCAGACCACATTTTATGAATAATTAGTGAGAAAACCAGGTAATTGCAAAGAGTTCACAATCCTAACTGAGAAGTTGCAGAACCTGGGCCTCTGTACCTCCCTCTGTAATTGGATCCTCAACCTCCTAACTGGAAGACCACAGTCTTTGCAGATTGGTGATAACATATCTTCTTCACTGACGATCAACACTTCACACCTCAGGGGTGTGTGCTTAGCCCACTGCTCTTCTCTCTGTATACACATAACTGTGTGGCTAGGCATAGCTCAAACGCCATCTACAAATTTGCTGACGGTACAACCATTGTTGACAGAATCGCAGGTGGTGACGAGAGGGCGTACAGGAGTGAGATATGCCAACTAGTGGAATGGTGCCACAGCAACAACCTGGCACTCAATATCAGTAAGACAAAAGGGCTGATTGTGGACTTCAGGAAGGGTAAGACGAAGGAACACATACCAATCCTCATAGAGGGATCAGAAGTGGAGAGAGTGAGCAGCTTCAAGATCCTGGGTGTCACGATCTCCGAGGATCTAACCTGGTCCCAACATATTGATGTAGTTATAAAGAAGGCAAGACAGCAACTATACTTTATTAGGAGTTTGAAGCGATTTGGCATGTCAACAAATACACTCAAAAACCTCTATAGTTGTACCGTGGAGAGCATTCTGACAGGCTGCATCACTGTCTGGTGTGGAGGGGCTACTGCACAGGACCGAAAGAAGCTGCAGAAGGTTGTAAATCTAGTCAGCTCCATTTTGGGCACTAGCCTACAAAGATGCCTACACTAGCCAGGACATCTTTAGGAAGCGGTGTCTCAGAAAGGCAGCGTCCATTATTAAAGACCTCCAGCACCCAGGGCATGTACTTTTCTCACTGTTACCATCAGGTCGGAGATACAGAAGCCTGAAGGCACACACTCAGCGATTCAGGAACAGCTTCTCCCCCTCTGCCATCTGATTCCTAAATGGAATTTGAAGCTTTGGAACCTACCTTACTTTTTTAATATACAGTATTTCTGTTTTTTTGCACATTTTTAATAATCTATTCAATACACATAATTGATTTACTTGTTTATTATGTTTTGTTTTATTTATTATTATTATTCTTTTCTCTCTCTGCTAGATTATGTATTGCATTGAACTGCTGCTGCTAAATTAACAAATTTCATGTCACATGCCGGTGATAATAAACCTGATTCTGATTCTGAACTTTTTCTTGCAACTGCAAATAAAAATTGGTGAGAATTTATATGTGTTTTATATTTTGTGCCTGCAAACTTTATATCTTCACTTAAGTCCTTAGCAAGTATAATCTAACTAATGTGTTTAAAATGAAGAAGTATTTCAGCATGGTATAAAGCACCTTCACTAACACTGGATGGTTGGTTGATGTTCAAGCAAAGCCATTCAAAAGTGAAATCAGGAAGTATGTTCTTACCTAGATGAGTAATTGAACTCTGGAACTGTTTTCCCAAAAAGATGAAGATGAATAACAATATAATAATATTCTCTTCTATTGGTAGGTGAAATAATCAGAATTGTACCAAATTAATTTCAAAAAAGAGAAAATCTGCAGATGCTGGAAATCCAAGCAACACACACAAAATGCTGGAGGAACTCAGCAGGCCAGGCAGCATCTATGGAAAAGAGTATAGCCGACATTTTGGGCTAAGGCCCTTCAGCAGGACTGGAGAAAAAAAAATGAGGAGTAGAATTAAAAGGTAGGGAGGGGAGAGAGAAACACAGGGTGATAGGTGAAACTGGGAGGGGGAGGGATGATAAAGAGCTGGGAAGTTGATTGGTTAAAGAGATACAGGACTGGAGATGGGGGAGTCCGATAGGAGAGATCAAAAGGCCATGGAAGAATAAAAAGGAGGGAGGAGCATCAGAGGGAGGTGATGGGCAGGCAAGGAGATAAGGTGAGAGAGAGAAAGGGGATGGGGAATGGTGAAGGAGAGGTGGTGGGGGGGGCATTACAGGAAGTTAGAGAAGTCGATGTTCATGCCATCAGGTTGGAGGCTACCCAGACAGAATATAAGGTGTTGTTTCTCCAACCTGAGTGTGTCCTCATCATGACAATAGAGGAGGCCATGGATTGACATATAAGAATGGGAATGGGAAGTGGAATTAAAATGGGTGGCCACTAGGAGAACCCGCTTTTTCTGGCGGGTGGAACATGGGTGCTCAGCGATATACAGGAAGCCACACTGGGAGCACCAGACGCAGTAGATGACCCCAACAGCCTCACCTGGCTCAGTCCCAGTCACTTCCACAGCTCCCGGGGAGATACCTGTTGTCCTTATCCCAGTCACTTCCACAACCCCGGGATTCTCACCCACTGCCTGTAATGGACCTGTCCGCGACTTTATCCTCCACCGGATCCATTCTTTCAATCGCCGGTTCTTTGACTTTCTCACGTCCTACAAGGATTGGAAGATCACCCGTCTACAGACCACTGAACCTTCCGTCTCCAAAACCGGGTGGTGCAAACATCTCCAGACTGCGATCCTTGCTACCAACCTCAACAGTTCTAGTGATCCAGAGCAGATTCAATCCGCAGACTTCACTGCCATCAGTGTGGTTCCAACGACCTTGGACACCTCCAAAGTGTGCTGATTGTGCAACCTCCAGGCCCAGTCTTCAAGTGCTGCCACTGGAAATCAGAATCAGGTTTATTACCACCAGCATGTGATGTGAAATTTGTTAACTTAGCAGTAGTTCAATGCAGTACATAATATAGAAGAGAAAAAAATACCCAAGATGGAGCTGACTAGATTTACAACCCTCTGCAGCTTCTTTCATTCCTGTGCAGTAACCCACACCCCTCCCCATACCAAACAGTGATGCAGCCTGTCAGAATGCTCTCCACGGTACATCTATAGAAGTTTTGTTGACATGCCAAATCTGTTCAAACTCCTAATGAAGTATAGTCGCTGTCTTGCCTTCTTTATAACTACATCGATATGTTGGGATCAGGTTGGGTCCTCAGAGATCTTGACACCCAGGAACTTGAAAGTGCTCATTCTCTCCACTTCCGATCTCTCTATGAGGATTGGTATGTGTTCCTTCATCTCACCCTTCCTGAAGACAATCAATCAGCTCTTTCGTCTTACTGACGTTGAGTGCCAGGTTGTTGCTGTGGCACCACTCCACTAGTCGGCATATCTCACTCCTGTATGCCCTCTCGTCACCACCTGAGATTATACCAACAATGGTTGTATTGGCAACACATTTATAGGTGGTATTTGAGCTATGCTTAGCCACACAGTCCTGTTTCCCCTTCCCCTACCACCCATTCTGCAATGCTGTCTCTCTCATGTCCCACCTCCAGCTTTGGGACCCTTAGAGATGCCATCTTCCTCTCACCCCAGCAACCCCAAACCTCCTTTCTCCTCAGATACTACCAACCCCTCCCCCCCCCCAATCCCAGCTCTCATCTGTGCTAGGTTTTCACCATCCCCTCTGATCTTACCCTCTCTAAGGCAGAATATTCTGTGCTCAGTAAGGGCCTCACCTTTGTCCTCCTGCGCCCACACCTCAGTGAGTTCCACGCCCGCCATGACACTGAGCTCTTCATCCACTGCCTCCGTCTCTGAGCCTACTTCTTTGGCAAGGACTCTGCACCCCACACCAATGACCCCCTTCTCCCATCTTCAACCCCCCTGTTCTTCCTGGGCAACCCACCCTGGTCTTCTGCCTTCTCTGGACCTTTTCATTGCCTACTGCCAATGGGACATTAGCCATCTAGACTTTAACCCTCCTCTCTCCTATTCTAACCATACTCCTTTTGAACACACTGCTCTCCACTCCCTCTGCACTAATCCTAACCATCAAGCCTGCAGATAAGGGGGGTGCTGTAGTAGTCTGACGGACTGACCTCTCCCTTGCTGAGGCCCAGCGACAGATCTCAGACATTCCTCTTACTTACCCCTCGAACAGGACACCAATAAGGATGATCAGGCCATTGTCACCCACGCCATCACTGACCTTATTAGCTCTAGGGATCACCCATCCACTGTCAACAACCACCCCGCACCTCCTATTTCTACCTCCTACCCAAATCCACAAACCTGCTTATCCAGGTAGACCCATTGTTCCAGCTTGTTCCTGCCCCACTGGACTCATATCTGCATGCCTCAACTCTATTTTATCTCCAGCCCCCCCCCCCACCCAGTTTAGTCCCTTCCTACCTACATCCGTGACACTTCACACGCTCCAGATCTTTTCAATAAATCCAAGTTCCCTGGTCCCCATCACCTTAATTTCTCTGTGGATGTCCAGTCCCTATACATTTCCATCCTCCAACTGGAAGGCCTCAAAGCTCTCCATTTTTTTCTGGACATCAGGCCCAACCAGTTCCCCTCCACCACCACTCTCCTCCATCTAGCAGAACTTGTCCTCAGTTTTAATAATTTCTCCTTTGGCTTCTCCCATTTCCTTCAAACAAAAGGGGTAGCCATAGTGTGACGAGAATACACATAAATTAAGATGTTAGCTGGCCTGGGCTGGCACCAGTGGGATCAGCAGTTGGTCTGCCACCTGTCTTCAGGAGAAAGAGAGATAAGGAAAACAATGGAGCAGCATTTGGAGATGTTAATGAAGGGACGGGAGAGAGAGCTGTCAAGATCGGCTCCCCCTTTGAACCCGGAACTGTTTGAAGTGATGGACAGGCGATACCCCAGCAGGGGGATAAAAAGGGACAGGTTCGCTAAGGCAACACACACACAACATCCCGAGGTAACGAGACCCTGGAGGCGGTGCGTCTCTCACAAGTCGGTGGGAAGTTTTGGACGACTGGTCGCGGGATCAAGCTATAGACGCACAGGGTGGAAAGGCACGATCGGCGGGAACCTGGTGTGTGTCCACCCTTGCCTGGGTGCCAGGTTCACTGCAGAGAAACGATCGTATCTGGAAACGGAGGGGTCACGGTTGGTGACCTCAGATGACATCACAAAGGGCTCGCACGAAAGCTGACTGCGAAGAATATCGAAGGTCTGTGTGGAAGCTGTTCCGAATATTCATTCGTTTTGCTCTCTCTCTCCTTCCCCCCACTGTCCATCTCCCACGGCAGCGATTACTGCGAACTGAACTAAACTGAACTGAACTTTGCGTCACTTTGAAACTGGTCATTTACCCCAAGACAACGATAGAGCTTGATTGATCCTGTTATCTTAATTCTGTGTACATGTGTGTTTATCATTGCTGAACTGTTGCATTCATTATCCTTTTGATTAGAGTACTGTGTTGCTTGTTTCTTTAATAAAACTTTCTTAGTTCTAGTAATCCAGACTCCAACTGAGTGATCCATTTCTGCTGGTTTGGCAACCCAGTTATGGGGTACGTAACAATAGGCACTCGCATGGATCCCATCTAAGCCTGCCTGTTTCTCAGCTACGTGGAAAAGTCTATGTTCCAAGCCTACACTGGTGTCCATCCCACACTTTTCCTACGCTACATCGACGACTGCATTGGTGCTGCTTCCTGCACCTATGCTGAGCTTGTTGACTTCATCAACTTTGCCTCCAACTTCCACCCTGCCCTCAAATTTACCTGGTCCATTTCTGACATCACCCTCCCCTTTCTCGATCTCACTGTCTCTATCTCTGGAGACAGTTCTCTACTGATGTCTATTATAAACCCATGGACTCTTACAGCTTCCTATTCCAATATGTCAACTCATGGCCTCCTCTAATGTCACGATGAGGCCACACTCAGCTTGGAGGAACACCTTATGTTCTTTCTAGGTAGCCTCAATCTGATAGCATGAACATTGAATTCTTAAACTTCCGGTAAGGCCCCCCCCCCAACCATTCCCCATCCTCTTTTCCCTCTCTTACATTATCTCCTTGCGTGCCCATCACCTCCCTCTGGTGCTCCTCCCCCCCCCCCAATGGCCTTCTGTTGTCTCTTAGCAGACACCCCCCCCCCGCACCTTCTCTAGCCCTGTATGTCTACTGCCACTCAACCTCCCAGCCCTTTACTTCATCCCTACCCCTCCTGGTTTCACCTGTCACCTTGCGTTTCTCTCTCCCCTCTGCCACCTTTTAAATCTACTCCTCACCTTTTTTCTCCAGTCCTGCCGAAGGTCTCGGCCTGAAACGCCGAATGTAATTTTCTCCATAGGTGCTGCCTGAACTGCTGAGTTCCTCCAGCATTTTGTGTGTGTTGACGAAATTAATTTGTTTCTTTCAAAACTTTTAGTTTGGAGTAGAAATTAATATGAGTTGTGTAATCTCTGAGATAAATTCTACAAGACGTTCAAGTGAGCCTTATTTTCTAAAGTTCAAAGTAAATTTATTATCAAAGTACGTATACATTACCATATGCTGCCTTGAGATTCATTTTCTTGCCGGCAATTACAGGAAAAAGAAATGTGACAGAATTTTACAAAAAAAACACTATACATAACGCTGACAAATAGCCAAAGTGCAAAAGGGACAAACTGCAAATAAAAATAATGACTGAGAACCCGAGATATAAAGTGTCTTTGAGATGGGTTGAGTTGCCACAGCAAATGCAAATTATTGGAATGTTTAAATTCAAGAACCTGCGTACTTTCCCATAAAGTGATGAAATTGGTGTGGAGTAAATTTTGAACATTATAGAGTAGGAAAACTGTGGGTGCATGAATTTATACCTTCATGTTTGGGTTGCTCCAGTTTCCACCCACATTCCAAAGGCTTATGGGTTAGGGTTAGTGAATTGTGGGTATGCTATGTTGGTGCCAGATGCATGGTGACGCTTGCAGGCCGCTCCCAGCACATCCTCGCTGATCTGATTTGAAGTAATTCACTGTATGTTTTGATGTACAGGCGACAAAAGAAGCTGATTTGATCTAATCTCAAACGTGACATGCTTCTCTTTGTTACCATCGTGGTAATGGGGAGTGAGTGAGACACTGAAATCTCCTGGCTGGGCAACATTGAAATGATATTATGCCTGAATGGGATCAGAAATCAGTGAACTATCTCACTATTAAATGCGGATTAGAAAATTCTTCTGTCAGGCATTGCTAGCTGAGTGCAGTTTGCCCTGTTGCTGATGAGCCAGCTACGTCTTACACTTAAATCATAGCCTCCCTGTACATGAACAACGTCACAATCTGCTCAACTAACTCGAGGTCAACAGATTGGTTAGAATCCACATCTGGTTTGAAGTAACCTAGGAGTGGTAGAGTGAATTTCAGAAAAAGTGTGATCATGTTCTTTGGACCATGATTTCCTTCACCATCAGGGTCCAACTACCCGAAGGTCCCAGCAATCTGGCTAGGAGAAGTTGAGATTTGCACCAGGAATTGGCTGAAATGAAACAGAGGTTGGGAATGCGAGTATGGTGGTCCCTCTCAATGGTGAAAAAGAGCTGGTCATCAAGTGTGAGGTCCTCTTGGTCTGACCCAGGTGTGTTCCATCCTCTGGTGTAGCATTCTCCATTTCATCTGGAGATCCAAAGTGGATCATATCTGTAGGATTGTGATGGATGGCTTGCCAGAAAAAAAGGTGGGAAAACGTGCCTAATTTAGATGGATTTCAGGATGGAGGCTTTGTGTAATTGCTGTTCATTGACCTGAGGGCACACTGAGTATTGCAACATGCTGAGGATCTATCTATCCCTCATGTTATGAAAGATGTGCCTAGCCTCTTTTCCATGAAATATTTCATTCATTTAGATCATGCTGCACCTTCAATCTGTTGTTGTAAAGTTTCTGTGGAAACAACACTTCCGAATGCAAGTTCATCAGGCAGCGACCTGCACAGAATGACCTGGAGGCCCCCGCAATAGAAGTTGATGATGGATCCTGTCAGATGGATCCCCATATTGACAGTTTAATACATTTTGTAGAATACCTCATCACCAGAACTGTCATACAAGCACCAAGACCTCATTTCCAAGGCCTGTGAAAAATAAAATCTCAAACTATTGAATAGAATAGCATCCATTTGTAAAACGTGGATGCGTGCTGCCGCAGTGTCTGCAGTGTTTCTGACTTGAGAAACAGAGCAGAACTGCACCAACGGTTCCTCACATCTGCATTGTGGCCTTGTCGCCAAAGCTCCTCTTCGTCAAATGGTATAGACTGATTATCATATCCATTGCTACGGTTGGGTCTGACAAGGTACGCAGACGCCAGCAAAGCTGGCTGTGTTAAAAGTTCTTCCCAACAGAGCAAAAATATTCCCCAAATACTTGGTGGATGCAGATAGTGACAAATCGAGTTGCATATACTTCGATTCATTCAGGCTAATCAGTGTGAAATGTGGTTGATCACAGGCAAGCACACAAAAGTGCTATTAGAATTGGCCTTGGTTGCTCTCAAATGGGAAAGGGGGGAAATTTGAAACTCTTAGATTTGATAGCTAATTGGCACCCTCTGTTGGTGGTGTACATGTTTGAAAGTTGAATAAGAAGAGACTGTTGAGTG
The DNA here is from genome assembly GCF_030028105.1 of Mobula birostris. Classification (NCBI taxonomy): domain Eukaryota; kingdom Metazoa; phylum Chordata; class Chondrichthyes; order Myliobatiformes; family Myliobatidae; genus Mobula; species Mobula birostris. The sequence goes on along the minus strand of NC_092376.1, from coordinate 133,435,696 downwards.
GGAAGCTGAGCAACACACTCAAAATGCTGGAGGGACTCAGCAGGCTGGGCAAAATCTATGGGAAAAAAGCACAGTTGACGTTTCGGGTCGAAACCCTTCAGCAGGACTGGAGGAAAAAAAGCTGAGGCATAGATTTGAAAGGTGGAAGGGAGGGGAGAGAGAATCACCAGGCAATAGGTGAAACTTGGAGGAGGAGGGATGAAGCAGAGAGCTAGGAAGTTGATTGGTGAATGAGTCAGAAGGCCATTGAAGAAAGAAAAATGGGGGTGGGGGAGGAGCACTAGAAGGAGGTTAAGGGTAGGTAAGGAGATAACACGAGAGTCGGAAAAGGGGATGAGGGGATGGGAAATGGCGAAGGGGGACAGGGGAGGCATTACTTGAAGTTTGAGAAATCGATGTTCATGCCATCAGGTTGGAGGCTACCCAAACAGAATATAAGGTGTAGTTCCTCCAGCCGAAGTGTGGCCTTATCATGACAGTGGAATTAAAATGGGTGGCCACTGGGAGATCCTGCTTGTTCTATATATGACCCCAACAGTGTGTATGGTACTCCCGGTGTGGCCTTCTGTATCTCGGTGAGACCCAACGTAGATTGGGAAACTACTTCGTTGAGTATCTACACTCCATCCACCAGAACAAGTGCGATCTCCCGGTGGCCACCCATTTTAATTCCACTTTCCATTCCCATTCCGAAATGTCCACCTAGGTTGGAGGAACAACACTTTATATTCTGTTTGGGTAGCCTTCAACCTGATGGCATGAGTATCGATTTCTCAAACATCCAGTAATGCCTCCCAACCCCTCCCCCACCCACCACCTTCACCATTTCCCATCCCCTTTCCCCCCTCGTTATCTCCTTGCTCACCCCTAACCACCCTCTGATCCTTCCCCCCCCTTTCCTTTCTTCCATGGCCTTCTGTCTCTTTCACCAATCAACTTCCTAGCACTTTATTTCATCTCTCCCCCTCCAAGTTTCACTTATCACCTGGTGTTTCTCTTTCCCCTCACCCCACCTTTCAAGTCTACTCCTCAGTTTTTTTTCTCCAGTCCTGCCGAAGGGTTTCGGCCCGAAACGTCGACTGTGCTTTTTTCCATAACTGCTGCCTGGCCTGCTGAGTTCCTCCAGCATTCTGTGTGTGCTGCTTGGATTTCCAGCATCTGCAGATTTTCTCTTGTTTGTGAATGGGAAGCTGCCCTTGGCCAATTAGCATCAAGGCTCAAGCATAAGTAGTAGCCACTTCAGTGACCTGAGAATGAACTATCAAAGAGGCAACAGGAATAGAGTAGAAAAATGGAAGGGTAAAAACAGTAAGAAACATAAAGGAGAATTTAATCCAAGCAGTGAGTATTTGTACAATTCATTTATATGGTTATTTGCAAGAATTTAGATCAAACTACTCAGTTTGCACGGGGCTTCACGAATTATTAACTGGTCCAAATGCTAGGTAGCTAATGTAACATTCTTTAAATGGAGAAATCTAAAATATCAATGTGTGTCTTGGCTGTTTTGTTCACAGTTGGTTGAAGTGAGACAGCGGATGACTTATGAACCTTAGTACATTAAAAATATCTGCAATAACTACTTGTTTATCCCTTGGGCTGTAATGTTCTTGATGAATAAAAGCAAACACCTGTGGTTTTTGAAATCGTAAACTATTTGAAATTGGAGGGGAGAGGTCTGCCCAGTAAAATATTAAACTATTTTCAGGTCATAAATTACTAACACAGAAATGAAAGGGAAGTACATATGTACTAAGCAACTCAAATGTCAGATCAAGTCGATGTTCTACAACAGTTTAAGGAAATTTATAGTCGAGTCACTGGGTAAACCTCTTAAATTATGCAAGTTTTAAAGCGCGTTCTTCTGTAATGGATGTCAACATTTACTTTGCTCAGAATACATGGGATATAGGAGCTAATGGGATGAAAGGATCATGAATTTAGTATTTTCTTCTCTTTTGTTCCAATCCAGTAAACACTATTTCAAACAGGTTGACTAGAGTCTCAAGAAAAGGTGATCTTGAAAGGATACTTCCCTTCCCCTCAAGCTCATGTGTTTCATGCTCCTGTTCCAGTGTGGCTCAATGTGGAATCAGGGATAGCTTTAATCACACAGTGCACACACATGCACTGTATTTGCTTTATGCGGTGATGGTTAAATCTGCTGGAAAGCATTGTTGTATTCAGATCCATATGAGTGTGTTAAATCTAGAGTATGGATTCCTGACTCATGCCACTGCTGCAATCTGGATGCATCTTCTTAACTATTTTTTGGTCTTTTAATGAGTTTCAAGCAGCAATTCAATTTAGATAATTTGTGCAAAGATTCAAACTTGATTTTATGACTTTCGGAACTGATGAGTGATCACTGGTATAATGTTGCATCCATCCAGATACATTTTTCCCTTTGTACTTCTTGACGGCAATGAATCATGGCTGTGTGCAGTTTTCAAGGGTATTGACAGGTTTTCAGTAATTCTGTCAAAAACTTTGTCACTCAATGTCAACAGCATCAGTCCTGATATTTATATACAGAGACAATTTAACTCAGAGCCCATGAAATGTGAATAATATTGCTTGTCGTTTTCCCTTTCTACTGACATGGGCATTTTAAACTGAACCCGGGATCACACTGGTAGTCTCTGTTATTTCATATTGAAAGATAAGCTAAAGGCAAAGTAGATCAAACTGAAATGTATTAGAACATTTCACCTAAAATATAACCTTAAATCTCCTCCAATACTTCAGTATATTAAATTTGTTCTGACCTGTCTTGATCTCAGCCAAAATAGGCATGGTGACACTTTAATAAGCTTTAACATCCCCTAGTTATGGAGGGTAGAATCAGACAGGCTAACCTACCCCTTACCCACTCTCCTGCCCTGTGACTATTTAGTGACCTATGCTGCAAAGTTGCATGTGTGGACATCTGGTTTGGATGGAATCAGGTTTAGCTGTGACAATTCACAAAGTCTGCTGACACTCACTGTCTGGGTGCACATTAGAAACAAGCTTCAGAGTGCCCAGCGATGACTCAATGCCAGCAGGAGAAGAGAAGCACAATGTTTTGTGGGAAGGGGAGGGAAAGAACCATAAATAACCAAAAAGAGAATAGCTTGGAGACAACAGCTTCGAGGCGGAATGAAACAGTGATTTGCAGTTTGACTTGAGGTTAAACTACCCAGTTATATGAAGTAATTTCTTGAAATCTATATTTTACATTTTATTTGATTAGAGACCAATGCTCACACTAACGTCCATTGTGATCTTAATTGGTAAAAAATATTGCATATAAAAACAAAATAATTGTATTATAATCAAGAATGCTAAGATTGCTAATAACCTGGAAATTGTACACATTTAACTACTGAATTTAGCTAAGCTGTCTTTGAAAATATTTCTGTTCCACTCTGCAATGACTTTTAAAATTATTTGATGTGTATATTCACGGAATTTCTACCGTGACATGACTTGGGAAAAATTATCCAATGGCAGCAGTGCTATTATCTGAAACTGAATGCTAAATGTACCAGTTTTTTCTCTAACCTTCTATTGGAGGTGATGGCAATGATGGGGGTGGGGGAGGACGTGGTGAACAGGAGAAAGGTGAATGTCTAAACAGGTGCACACTATTTTTTTCATGCATAAGGGTATTCGGTTTTTATTAGCTTAAGAAATTTGGGACCTAATTCCCTAATCCAGGAAGTTCCTTTGTTATCCTAGTGAGCAGAAATGACAGACAATTTAATCAACCTATGATTTGTCACAGAACGCACAACTCCGACAGCATGGGGGTGTCCCTTTTTTAGGCTGCAGCTTTTTAAATTTCATATTTATTCGGTGCAAACTCAGAATTCTTATTTCTTTAACCTACTAATTATTCCAACTCAAAGCATTCTCTTATAAACTGATTATTCTGGAGAAGAAAAGTGATTTATTTAATTAGTTGCTTAATGAATAATGGTGTCTGCCTATCTGCATCATGTCTGAGTATGAATGCGTCTGAATTTTTCTGAACTATGAGAATGACTGACACTGGAAAAGCAATTCATTTGAGATGGTGTTTTTTCTTTTTAAATTAGATTTAAAACCATAAAATGTTTAGCAACTAAATAGCCAAACCACATGTTGGCTGAGATACTCTGTGTAGACAAATGTTTTGAAAGTGCTGGACCTATTCAAAATGAAAAAGTAATTGTCAGTTTTCCAAGGAAAACTGAATCTAATTAAGTTTCAAACAGTATTTTGTAAGATGTGTTAGTTCAGATTGAATACCCTAGTGATTTTTGTTTTATTGTGTATTTATACAACTAACATGAATAATTGCTTTGATCAGAACTTTATTTAGATTGATTAGCAGCTTTATGTGTTCTTACTTTTATCTTTCATTTTGTCTAAGCAGGAGAGCTGAATGGATCCTTCCATTACCAGCCAAACCAAGAAACTTATAATTGTAATGAAGGTGGTGATGACCAGGTAGGTGGTTCACAATAATTTTAACTATTAACAATTTCTATCAATAAATAACTTCAAAATGTTGTGGGGGGGAGGGGGGAAGGAAATGACGACACTGCTGTGCAGAAAGTCCAGGTAATTTTTTATATCCTGATCACTGTTACTATCAATACTGTTAAGGACAGGATTTGTTGATGATAATTCAAAATATAAAGATATTGAGAAAAACTGAAGAATGAAATGGTGTAAAGCACATCGTAATTGCCATTTGTGTAACAATTTAAATGCAAGGTCTGACTAAACTTTATCGACAAATTAATGAGAAAGGAAAATGAAATTTTATGAATGACAATAATCAATTTTAACATTAAGCAGAGAAGAAATCTCTTTGAATCTTCATCACATTTATCTTTATTGATACTTTAATATGATTTTCCATTAACTTCTTTTTCAAAGACCTATGAAAGGACAATGCAATAAATGTTCTGAAGAAGCCTAGTCAAGTGCAATGTTCTAACAGTTATACACAAGTGCGTCCATTTCATACACATTTTGATTTAAATTAAATTTGAAGGAACATTCACAATCTTTCAGTGTAGAAAGAAATGTCGGTAATGTAGGAGCATATTAAATAAACACCATTTGAAGCCTAAGTATCATCTTCTTGGTATTTTGATTTTGATTGAGTACGTACAATTTATTGTTATCCCGCTGTTAAAATAGTAAATGAGGGCATAAATATTGATCTTCGATTGTTCAAGTACTAGTGTCTACAAATTTGGTTTGGTACCACTGCTTTCTCCAGCATTACACATATGAAAATCAATGTTCATTCTGGATTGGAATATCAGTTTCTAGCACTCAAACTATACAAGTGGTGAAATTCATTTAGATATTGCTCATCTCAGGTTGTATTCACAAAGACTTTTTTAACATCAGATCACAAATAATGATAGTATTTCTGGTGTAACACAACTTCATACCTGGCCAGGAGAAATTAGATTACTGGGATCCAAAAGACATCATTGGGCATTTGGGCAATCCAACCTCCATTGTCGTGTATTGCATTGCCACTGTAACATGATTTAAAGTGGATTTCCCTGAGATGGCGCCAGCACAGTATTTTGGGGAAAATGACTCAGGTGAGCCCCTTTACCTCATTTATAGGACCGCTTCAACCCCACCAGCCCTCGTAGCCACCTGTCTCCCAACTCTTATGCAAGCTCACAAGCCAGGACTCGCCCTCATATCTCCTAATTCACAAATCTACCTCCACCTTCAGCTTTGAGGTTAATGGACATGGCAGGAGTGAGATCGATTTGTTCTTTGAGTGGTGTCAGAACGACAACCTTACACTCAATGTGAATAAGACCAAGGAAATGATTGCGGACTTCAGGGAGGGAAAGTCAAGGAAACACACACCAGTCTTCATTGAGTGATCACCAGTGAAAAGGGTGAGCAGCTTCAAGTTCCTGGGTGTCAACATTGCTGAAAAATCTATCTTGGACTCAACATATTGATGCAATTACAAAGAAGGCACAATAGTGGCTATACTTCATTGGGAATTTGAGGAGATTTGGCATATCATCTACAGATGTGCTATGCTGAGCACTCTTAAGTGATTGCATTACCATCTGGTATGGAGGAGCCACTGCGTAGGATCACAGAAAGCTGCAGAAACTTGTAAACTTAGTCTCTGCATCATTAAGGACATCTTCAAAAAGTGATGCCTCAAAAAGGCAGCATCCATCATTTAGGATTCCCATTAATTTATAGTTCTTTTATGTATTGCATTGTACTGCTGCTGCAAAACAACAAATTTCACGACATATGCCAGAGATGTTAAACCTGATTCAGATTCTGATACATGGCATCAGCGCAAAACATTCTAAAGTGAAGAAAGGCCTTTTCTAGTGTGAGTAAAGATTCAGCTTTACTTAATTTTCACATAACAGTCATTTGTGCATGGTGCAGTGACTAAATAACACATCATCAGAGGTACCAATGACTTCCTCATCATTTGTCCTCTGAACCAGAAAATATTCTGAAATCTTCCATACCACCATAGAGTTTTTAAACCTACTGCATGGGACTGTGCCAGGATCCTGAGGATTTGACTGCCCTGCACCTGTTATATATTAAATGATAGGAAAGTGTTGCGAATTAATGAAAAACAGAATCACTTAAGATACCAAATGGGATTTGCATGATTAAGCCAGAAAATGCCAATTCAATTTTCTAATAATTTTAAGGCAGATTTTGGGTCTCCAGATCACAATATAATAACTAAGTCATTTAAAGAAAGCTTGTGCCATTATGAGTAATTTGATAGTTCTTGTCTATAAGCCAACATCTTGACAAGCAGATTAAATGTTGGTGTGTCAATAGTCAAATACTACGCAGTTAGCTTTTAAAAAGGCACAGCTTTTTCTCTAATGATCATATCTATAATTCTGTTGATTTCCTTGTTTATAATTATCTGTATTGGCTGTAAGAAAAAGGAATCATTGATTCATTTCCAAAATCCGTATTGTAGTGTAGGAATATAACAGCAATATAGGCAGCTACACCAATGCAACAACTTGTACAAGCATCAATGTGAGCATTGTCTTCATGGACTGACTTTTCTTTGTCACTAACAATAGTAATAACATTGGTGCCTTTAACTCTCAAATAAAATCCCAGTTGCTTTACTGTGGCATTTAAAGAATAGCTACCCAAGCAAGGATGAAAGGTATATGAAGATATAATGAATGGTCACATGTAGGTTGGTTCTGCTATAAATATAAAGGACAATTGGGTAACCTGCTAAAATTGCTGTTTCCCTCTATCATAATGTCCAACTTAAAACAACCACCTCTGCTGAAATTTCTATTGTATTTCTCTTTTATTCTTGTACCACGATACAATGGCTGCAATTCACTTACAGTAGACTTTATGCAGATACAAAAAGTAGTTTTATCTCTATTAATCATTTTTTAAATTTCAAAAGTAAACTTCATTCATGAAATATGAAACAGTACATGGCTTTCTGTTCATTCACAATGGCATCCTGTCTGTTCATTCATAGTGTTGTAACACTACATATTCAGGTTAATGCATTCTATTAACAAAACAACAATGCCAGTCGTGGCTTCTTTGAACAATACAACATTCAAGTGGTTATTGGTCTTTTACATACACTGAGTCCCTCAGTATCTAGTGCAGACAGGAGTTCAGGTTATAGTCCTTCTCCATAAAGTCTTTTTGGTAGCTACACCCAAGTTTCCATGTATCCTTGAACAAGTCGTACTGCAGCCTGGAATGTGCCTTCTGGACAGGAATACCAACAAGTTTTGGACAGACCAAAGTGTTGCTATTACTGAGTTGATGATTTTCCAGCAGCACTTTATGTTTGTCTTGGTCTGACAATGTGGTTGGTGAAGAGGAAAGCCACAGACTTACGGAGGCCATAGGCAATGCAGTAGATCAACAGCCTATAAATTACAAACCTCTCCCAACTGATCAGGACTTTTGCATCCTTTTCTAGACCCTCTTTGCAAATGCACATTCCACAAAAAGGTGAACTTGCCACAGCTGTCTTGCTTTATTCAGATTCAGATTTAGATTCAATTGAAAGATAGAGGGCTATATAGAAGGGAAGAGCTAGATTGATTTTAGAGCACTTTAAAAGTTCAGCACCACACCATGGCCAAAAGGCCTGTACTGTGCTGTTATTGTTTATGTTCTATTTACTTACCACGTGCACATGGAAATGAAATTACATATTTGAATGAGACTCCAACTGTGCAGGAGGGAACTGACTGCAAGGGCTACTCTACATGCTGGCATAGCAAGGTCTTGGTGCTCTATTAATCTAGGCTCAATTTGAGCCCAGAGCTTGCTAATGAAAGGACATTGTGTTCAATTGCAACATAAGCCAGCCCTTCTCTCGCTCTCTTTTGAGGTTTTAAATTGACAGTGATTATTTATATTGCTAATAACTTTACTTTCAGAAGGACCTCAGTCTGTTTTAAGCCTAACAATATATTTTACCTGGGCTGATGAGTATAAATAAAATTAATCCAATAGCAATGACTGTAAATAAGAACAGATATTTTGAGAAGCATAGCATATGATTGATTGCACCATTATGAAGTGGCCTGCACTAATTAGACTGCTGGGATATACAGTAGCAACTTGGCCCACAACTGCTCTAACATATGCTCTATTGTAAAGCATCAGCAGGTACACAAGAACAAATGGTTTGTCCCAAAAGTGTGCTGGTTCTTGCTATCTTTATGTAAAGGCCAAATAAAACAAAGGAACAAAGGTTCTAATTTGATAATCAAATCTCAATTAATTGCTTTTACTTTGCCGTTCTACCTGACCTTTGACTCCATATCTTGCACTTTGTGGCTGAATCTATATTCAGTTAAAATGCATTATTCTAATTTTTTTAAAAGATTTAACAATTGCTGATCAAGCTCAAAGTATTCCAAAGATCCCTTAAATTTATAGAAGAATGCAATTCAGCCCATTCTGCCTGTGCTGGCCCTTATAGAGAGTTTACAATTTAGTCCCACACCACAGATTTCACCCTTTGAAACTATAAATTAAATGCACACTTGCCTTTGAAATTTTTCATGGCTAGCCCTGTATGTACATTTTGGGGGTGGGGGGGGGGAAATCTACTCATTTATATCTCTATACTTTTGCATTCACTTTAAACCTATTGTTACTGGCATAGTTGGCTGGGAAA